>NC_041391.1:646905002-646907274 GCF_002162155.2 Triticum dicoccoides | reverse complement strand
TGGGCATTGCTGGAAAAGCTTTAATCAAGGCGAACTATCAAGGGGTTCCCATTATAGCCCAACCGCGTAAGGGACGCACAATCCGGGAACATAACACCGGTATGACGGAAACTAGGGCGGCAAGAGTGGAACAAATCACTAGGCGAGAGGCCGAGCCTTCCACCCTTTACCAAGTGTATAGATGCATTAAGATAACATAGCAATATAATGATATCCCAACAAGTAAATAAATGTTCCCACGAGGAACGGCTCCAATCTTCACCTGCAACTAATCAACGCTATAAGAAGGGCTGAGCAAAGCGGTAACATAGCCAATCAACGGTTTGCTAGGACAATGGTGGGTTAGGGGTTCAACATGGCAATTGGGAGGCTGACAAGCAAAAGGTAGGCATCGTAGCAGTGGCAAAGCAAAAGAGCGAGCAAACTAGCATAGCAAAGATAGTAGTGATGTCGAGGGTATGATCATCTTGCCTGCACAGTTGTCAGAGTTGACTGGATCCTCACAAGCAAACTCAACGGGCTCCTCGGTAGCGAACTCGTCTCCCGGCTCTACCCAACAAGACAAACAAGCAACAAGGATACAATCAACCACGGGCAAGACCAAGCAATATGATGAAATGACGATATGCTATGCGGGATGCGATGCGGGATGCAAAATGCAAGATATGACAGGAAATGCATGAACCTGGCATCAACTTGGAAAACCAAGTGTGCCACTGGATAGAGGGGATGAAATCGCTTGAAAACGATATAAAGATCATTGGAATCGGAGCTACGGTTTGGAAATGGCGAGCGCTTTAAGATATGACACCGGTCTGCGATTTACAGCAAGTAGGCATCTAAATGCAACGAAATGAACATGCTACAGCCACCAAACATGAAAACAAAATACATGGCAGTGATGTACACAAGATGGTTGACAAAACACTAGCACTGAGCCATAGGCAAATTCATCCATTAAGAGGTTCAAACAAGCATGGCTAAAACGCAAATGCAAAACAGATTTCAGACTTTGTGAAATTAACACTAGTCTGAAATTTCAGATCACGATGCTCTCTTCGGAGCAGCAAAACAACATGATAGAAAACCTGAACATGACAAGTAAGAACATGACATGGAGCTACTCAACAAGCTTAACAAAACACCCAAAGTGACCTGGGGCCAAAAGGGTTCACAAAATACTCTACCGAGCTCACGAACATCGCTCGAACACAATCAGTTTTCAGACTTAGTGAAAACTGAGACATGCTGAAATTTAACTCACGAAGGCATGTAAACGAGCTCGATGCACTCACTACGGTGCAAGTCATGGCAAGGAAAGCATATAACCAGCAAGAAGGCACAAAGTGCTAGCTACACATGGCAAGAACGAAGGCATAGCATGCATGGAACACTAACGGTAGCATCGGCGAAATCGCGAACAAGTTGACGATCTGCCCAGATTAACAACGAAGCAAAAGTTGAGCTCGATTGAGTCAACCTAGAGCACTCCACAAATGCCAACAAAGACATGGATGGATAGAGCATGACATAAATATCAAAACTCCCTTACTGATCATCCTCAAAAGAGGCACGGATCTCTAGGAAACGAGCTGGACATATAGCATCATGAACTAAAATATCCCAGACTTAGCGAAAATCACTAAGTCCCTGAAATCTGCAATCTCAGGTACCTCTCTTCGCAAGCTTGCACAAGACAACACACACATCCTAAAAATGCATGGGTGGCACCTCTGGAAATAAGACAAAATGCTTCACAATACATCCCAAAGGGGCACAGGCATATCATGCACGGATTAAACATAGCAAAAATGACAAAAGTGCATGATGAACTAACGGTTCTGCAATTTAACTCACGAAGCCTCCTTCTAACAGCATTTTGGGTATCAAGATGACTTCAAATGCAAATGATGCAATGGAACTAAATGATGTACATGTCGAGGCGAAGATTTTGATATATCATACGCCTAAAACGGATCTACGGTTGCGGAGATACGAGCAGTCAAACATCGCATAAAAATTAGGGTTACGGGGATGAAAAGTCAACCTAGCCCAGATCCAGATTTGGATCGGCACGCTTCCCGAGGCGGCGCCGGAGACACTGTTCGCCGGAGTGGAGAGGGACACCGGGCTCCGGGAGGTCGCCGGAGAGGGGGCCGGGCGTGGAGGAGGCGGTCGCCGGGGGCCGGATCCGGCGACCCGGGGCGGCGCGTGGCGGCGGAGGGCGCCGGGCGGGGCGGCGCCGGGCGAGGAGGCCGGGTCGGGCGCCCGG
>NC_041391.1:646882215-646904469 GCF_002162155.2 Triticum dicoccoides | reverse complement strand
GCGAAGTGGGCGCGCGCCCACGTGGCAGCGCCTGAGTGGCGGAGGCGGGCGGCGGCGGACGCGTCCGGCGCTGGGGCGGACGTGTCCGTCGGCGGCGGAGGATGTTTTTTTTTAGGGTTTCGGGGAGAGGGAGAGATCCGAAAACGGAGGGGTGTATATATAGGCATAGAGGGAGCTAGGAGAGTCCAAATGAGGTGCGGTTTTCGCCCACACGATCGTGATCGAACGCTCTAGGACATGGAGCAGAGTTTGGTGGGTTTTGGGCCAAATTTGGGGGGTGTTGGGCTGCAACACACACGAGGCCTTTTCGGTCCCTCGGTTAACCGTTGGAGTATCAAACGAAGTCCAAATGACCCGAAACTTGACAGGCGGTCTACCGGTAGTAAACCAAGGCCGCTTGGCAAGTCTCGGTCCAATCCGGAAATGTTTAATCCCCACACAAGAAAGAAAGACTAGAAATGACCACCGGAGGAGAACGAAGTGCCGGAATGCAAAACGGACAACGGGGAAAATGCTCGAATGCCTGAGATGAACATGTATGCAAATGCAATGCACGTGATGACATGGTATGAGATGCATGAAAACGAAAACAACACACGGAGACAAGGACCCGAACCCGAGAAATAAATATAACTTGACACCGAAAACGGCAAGAGTTGGATACAAATATGGAAAGTTACATCTGGGGCGTTACACCTGGTTTGAAGCCTTTGCTCTTCAGGAAGCCTTTGATCGTATCATACCATGCGCGAGGAGCTTGTTTGAAACCATACAGTGCTTTGTTTAGCTTGTACACCATATCAGGATGTTTTGGATCTTCAAAGCCAGGTGGTTGAGCGACATATACTTCTTCTTCAATCTTGCCATTGAGAAATGCACTCTTCACATCCATTTGATATAGCAAGATGTTGTGATGATTAGCATAGGCTAGCAGTATGCGAATAGCTTCAAGCCTAGCAACAAGAGCAAATGTTTCATCGAAGTCAATTCCTTTAACTTGAGTATATCCTTGAGCCACAAGACGTGCTTTGTTTCTGACGACTTGACCATGCTCATCTTGCTTGTTTCGATATATCCATTTCGTTCCAATAATGTTATGCTTGCGAGGGTTAGGTCGCTTGACAAGTTCCCAAACATTATTCAGCTTGAACTGTTGAAGTTCTTCTTGCATGGCTTGAATCCATTCAGGTTCCATAAAAGCTTCAGCAACTTTCTTGGGTTCTGATATTGACACAAATGAAAAGTGCCCACAGAAGTTTGCTACCTCTGTTGCTCTTGAGCGAGTAAGCGGACCAGGCGCATTGATGCTGTCAATTATCTTCTTGATTTGTACTTCATTTGCAACACGAGGATGAACAGGACGAAGACTTTGCTCTTGCTGATCATTGTCATCATAGGGAGGATTGTCTTTGGTCTGAGCATTGTCTTCAGGTTGATTTGGTGCAGAGATGATAAGTTCCTCTTCAGGCTGAGCTTCAGAAGGCATGATTTCACCAGTTCCCATTAGCTCGATAGATTCGCTTGGAGGTGCTTCATCTAGTGTACTTGGCAGGAGTTCTCTTTGTGAACCATTGGTTTCATCAAATCTCACATCCACAGTTTCGACGATCTTGTAGTGAAAAAGGTGGAAAACTCTGTAGGAGTGTGAGTCCTTTCCATAGCCAAGCATGAAGCCTTCGTGAGCCTTAGGTGCAAATTTTGACTTGTGATGGGGATCCTTGATCCAGCATCTAGCTCCAAATACTCTGAAGTAACTGACATTTGGCTTCTTGCCAGTAAGGAGCTCATAGGATGTTTTGTTTAGAAGCTTGTGGATGTAGACACGGTTGATGATGTGACAGGCTGTACCAATAGCTTCAGGCCAGAACTTTCTTGGTGTCTTGTATTCATCTAGCATTGTTCGAGCCATCTCAATGAGGGTTCTGTTTTTGCGCTCAACGATGCCATTTTGCTGAGGTGTGTATGGAGCAGAGAACTCATGAGTGATTCCCATTGTATCCAGATACAGATCAAGTCCTGTGTTCTTGAATTCAGTGCCATTGTCACTTCTGATATGCTTGATCTTCATGCCATAATTGTTCATTGCTCGATTAGCGAAGCACCTGAAGACATCTTGCACTTCAGTCTTGTAAAGAATTATATGAACCCATGTGTATCTTGAGTAGTCATCAACAATGACGAAGCCATAGAGACAGGCAGTCGTTGTGAGGGTGGAGTAGTGATTAGGTCCAAATAAGTCCATGTGTAGCAGCTCGAAGGGTTGAGATGTTGTCACGATTGTCTTCGAGGGGTGCTTTGCCCTTGTCATCATTCCAGCTTCACAGGCACCACACAGATGATCCTTCTTGAACTTGACATCCTCGATGCCAATGACATGCTTCTTCTTGACGAGTGAGTGTAAGTTCCTCATGCTAGCATGTCCTAGCCTTCGATGCCAGAGCCAGCATTCTGAAGCTTTTGTGAGAAGACATACGGCAAGTTGTGGACCTGCTGAGAAATCCACCATGTATAGATCATCTTTCCTATATCCTTCAAAGACTAGAGACTTGTCAGATTCCATTAGTACAAGGCAACAATATTTTCCAAATAGCACAATCATGTTTAAGTCACAAAGCATTGAGACAGACATTAAGTTGAACCCAAGGGATTCAACAAGCATCACTTTATCCATGTGTTGATCCCTAGAGATTGCAACTCTACCTAGACCCAATACCTTGCTTTTACCAGTGTCAGCAAATGTGATTTGACTCTTGTCGGATGGACGTAAGGTTGAGTCCATGAGAAGACTCCGATCACCAGTCATATGATTAGTGCATCCGCTGTCAATAATCCATTCTGAAGCTTTTGGTGACATGCCCTACAGTGCAGTTAGGAGGATAGGCTTCACAAGGTATGTTGTGAAGCATAAGCATTTGACACACACTAGGATTATCACAGCTTAGATCAAGATTAGAACACACAGTATGACAGATAAGAGATTCATATGTGGAATACATAGTAAGTCATTTTATCATGCGTCCCTTTATGTTTTAGGTCCCCAGCAATAATATCGGACGCCTTTGATTGCTGGCTGGAGACCAGATACTGCAAAACAGAGTTAATTCTTCTTCACCACCCACATTTTCAGGGGTGGCTTAGAAGCAATGAGTCTAAGTGCAGCATCTGAGAATTTCGGCTTTGAAGCCCTAGCAAATAGCCTTGCAGGAGATGAATGATACTCATGTGAATAAGCAGAAAAGTTCTTAGTTCTATGAACATAGCGGTTTGAAGACACATGCTCATATTCATGAGTCTGAGTATGATTTCCCTGCAAAACATTGGCGTTAGGGTGACTCAAATGAGTCATGTGTTCGTATGAAGCCGTTGGACCATATGATGCCTTTGGTCTGGGGTTTGTCTTCTTCCCTGGTGGTGTCATGATGACATTCACCGGAAGATTCTCAAGGCAGCTTTTGGGAACCCAGATCTTCTTCATAGGAGGTCCATTCCTGCAGTTAGTACCAATATACCTGGCAAACACTTCACCATTCTTATTTTTGAACAGTTTATAGTTTGCATCAAAGGATTCATCAATGATAATAGGATTAGCACAGGTAAATCCATATAAAGTGGATGGATCCACTAAAGGTTCCTTTGTAGAAACCCAAGTGGTTTTGGGATACTGCTCAGGCTTCCAGTAGGAACCATCAGCATTCATTTTCCTCTCGAACCCAACACCCTCTTTCCTAGGGTTTCGGTTCAGAATCTGCTTTTTGAGGACATCGCACAGTGTCTGATGCCCTTTCAGACTTTTGTACATCCCTGTTTCAAGCAATGTCTTCAACCTAGCATTTTCATCAGCAATAGTAGTGGTATCCTCCACAGAGGGGTTAGTAACCACATCAGTAGTTGAAGATAATGAAACAGCAGCAGCAGTGGAACATTCAGCAACAGATGTAGCGTTATCATGCTCAATGCATTTTAAACATGGTGGTTCAAATTCATCCTGAGGGGGACTAATCTGTTGAGAGTGAAGTGACTCATTCTCTTTTTGAAGATCTTCATGAGTTGCTTTCAATTTCTCAAGCTCTTGCTTCCTTTGAAGATAATCATAGGAGAGCTTTTCATATGTGGTTGAGAGCGTCTCATGAAGACTTTCAAGTTCTTGGTACTTAGCATGAAGATTTTTTATGTCTTCTACTAAGGACTGTGAACGAATCATTTTCGCGTCCAACAAGTCATCACTTTTGTCCAACAGTTTTTGAGTATGTTCCATAGCCCTTTGTTGTTCAGTAGCAATTTTAGCAAGTGTTTTGTAGCTGGGTTTGGATTCACAATCAGAGTCATCTTCACTTGATGTTTGAAAGTAAGCATCGCGTGATTTTACCTTGGCACCACGTGCCATGAAGCAGTAGGTGGGAGCAGGATTGTCCATGTCATCAGCTTCAGCGTTGGTGTGGAAGTCATTGTCTTCAGTGTTGAAGATGGACTTGGCAACATAGGTTGTGGCTAGAGCCAGACTTGCAACGCCAGGGTCGGACTCCTCTCCAGATTCCACCTCCGCCTCCTCAGAAGCAGACTCCTCCTCTGAATCCATTTCCTTGCCAACAAAGGCAAGAGCCTTGCCTGATGAGCTCTTCTTGTGTGATGAAGACTTGGAAGAAGACTTTGAGGATTTCTTCTTCCTCTTGTCATCAGAATCATATTCCTTGCTCTTCTTCTTCTTCTTCTCATTGTCCCACTGTGGACACTCAGATATGTAGTGACCAGGTTTCTTGCACTTGTGGCAGGTTCTCTTCTTGTTGTCATGGGTGGAAGCTTCATCATTCTTGGAGCTAGATCGTGAAGACTTTCTGAAGCCCTTCTTCTTGGTGAACCTCTGAAACTTCTTTACAAGCATGGAAAGTTCCTTTCCAATGTCTTCAGGATCATCAGAACCGCAGTCAGATTCTTCTTCAGATGAGGAAACCACTTTTGCCTTCAAGGCACGAGTTCGGCCATAATTGGGACCATAGATATCACTTTTCTCAGAAAGCTGGAACTCATGTGTGTTGAGCCTCTCAAGTATATCAGACGGATCAACTGTCTTGAAGTCAGGACATTCTTGTATCATGAGGGCAAGAGTGTCAAAGGAGCTGTCAAGTGATCTCAGCAGTGTCTTGACGATTTCATGCTTGGTGATCTCAGTGGCGCCAAGAGCTTGAAGCTCATTTGTGATGTCAGTCAGACGATCAAACGTGAGCTAGACATTTTCATTGTCGTTTCTCTTGAAGCGGTTGAAGAGGTTGTGAAGAACACTGATCCTTTGATCTCTCTGTGTTGAGACGCCTTCATTGACCTTGGATAGCCAGTCCCAGACTAGCTTCGACGTTTCCAGAGCACTCACACGGCCATACTGTCCTTTGGTCAGATGACCACAAATGATGTTCTTCGCAGTAGAGTCCAGTTGAATGAACTTCTTGACATCAGTGGGGGTGACACCTTCACTAGTTTTGGGAACGCTGTTCTTGACGACATACCAGAGATCGACATCAATGGCTTCAATATGCATGCGCATCTTATTCTTCCAGTAGGGATATTCAGTTCCATCGAACACCGGACAAGCAGCGGAGACTTTGATTATCCCTGCAGTCGACATAGCTGAAACTCTAGGTGGTTCAACCGAATCACACAGAACAAGGGAGTACCTTGCTCTGATACCAATTGAAAGTGCTAGTATCGACTAGAGGGGGGTGAATAGGCGATTTTTATGAAAGTCTTCAAAACTTAGAACTTTCGAAGACAAACAACAGAAATGACCAGTCGCTTGTTGAAGACACGAGATTTGTTGGACCAGTTCCAGTTGCTGTGACAACTGTACGTCTGGTTAGGGAGGCTGAGATTTAACTCAGAAGACCGTGTCTTCACCTTATTCTCCTTGAGCTAAGGACACTTAGTCCTCTCCCAATCACTCTGGTAAGTCTTCAAGGTAGACTTCCGAACCTTCACAGACTTCGTTCACCCAGCAATCCACAATGACTCTTGGATGCTCAGAACGCAATGCCTAACCGGCTGGAGGATACACAGTCCTCAAGTGTAATAAGTCTTCAGGTCACACAGACAGAAAGACTTCAGTGATGCCTAACACTCTTTGGCTCTGGGTGTTTGGGCTTTGTCCTCGCAAGGATTTCTCTCTCTCAAATGCTTCGAGGTGGGTTGCTCTCAAAACGACAAAAGCCGTGCACTAACTCTGAGCAGCCACCAATTTATGGTGTAGGGGTGGGCTATTTACAGCCACAAGGCAACCCGACCTGATTTGTCCGAAATGACCCTGGGTCACTAAGGAACTGACACGTGTTCCAACGGTCAGATTTCAAACACACGCGGCAACTTTACTTGGGCTACAAGCAAAGCTGACTCATCCAGCTCTGGATAAGATTTGCTCTCATTGTCTTCGCTCGAAGACATAGGATTTGGGTTGAGCATCACTTCAGTCACTCTGACTTAGTTCACTTGGACCCCACTTAACAGTACGGTGGTTCCTATGACTCAACAAAGAAGAAAAGGAAACAACGAAACCACACAGTCTTCGCGCTCCATAGTCTTCACGCAATGTCTTCTCATGTCATAGACTTCAATATGAATATCTTCTCATACCACCATTGTCTTCAATGTCTACATACATTTTTAGGGGTCATCTCCGGTAGGTAAACCGAATCAATGAGGGACACTACCTGCGTTATCCTGCAATTCTCACAAACGCATTAGTCCCTCAACCAACTTTGTCGTCAATACTCCAAAACCAACTAGGGGTGGCACTAGATGCACTTACAACTATAGTAACACATCATCTAATTACTACTCCACAGTGCATTCCCTTAGGACCAAAGCTGGTGAAGTGTCATGTAGTCGACGGTCACAAGACACCACTAAGGTAATCAACAACATACATATCATCAAAATATCGAACGAATACCAAATTCACATGGTTACATATGACAAGACTTCTCCCATCTCTTCAAGAACAAAAGTGACTACTCACACATCATATTCATGTCCAAGATCAGAGGGGTATTGAATAACATAATTGATCTGAGCATATGATTTTCCAGTAATAAACCAACTAGCATCAACTACAAGATATAATCAACACTACTAGCAAGCCACAGGTACCCGGCGAAATCGCTCCGCTGAAGAGCAAAAGTGCTCCTGCCCAAGTTCCGTCTTGAGACGGCTGCAGGTTGTCCCGAAAGTCCTCTCCTTGTTTTTTTAGGGAAAATGGGCTTATATACCAGAAGATGGGCAGCGGAGGCTGGCCAGGGGCCCCATAAGCCACTGGGGTGCACCCTGGGGGTGGGTGGGCGCGCCCTGGTGCCTCATGGGCACCTGGGTGGCCCCCTCTAGCACTTCTTTGCTCCAATACTTTTATTTATTCCAAAATAAATCTCCATGAAATTTCAGCTCATTTGGAGATGTGTAGAATAGGTATCTCTGACATAGCTTTTTCAGGTCTAGAATTCCAGCTGCCGGCAGTCTCCCTCTTCATGTAAATCTTGAATATTAAGAGAGAAAAGGAATTAGAGTTGCTCCACAAAGTGTTATATTGATAAAAAGACACTAAAGATAACAGTAAGAAATCATGATGCAAAATGGACGTATCAGTGTTCGATAGGGCATACTGACACCACAGGTTTCCACTCTTTTTGGTTTGGGGGATTAAGAAATAATTCAAATAGGATTGGAAATGAAAGCATGTAAGTTCAAGTTATGCAGAATGCAATAACAGTAATTTTATGACCAGTTAGCAAATTAACTACAAAGAGATGTTTATATGTTTTGAGGAATCCCTACTACCGTATCATTTTGTGTTTTTGACTCTAACATAATGGTGGGATTTGCTAGCAACGTTGTTGATACCTTTATTGTCATGGCTTAGTTTTGTACTTCCTCTATCCGGGATATATAGGGCCCGCGTTTTACTATGGGCCATCTGGATTTGTTAGACAAAGCTTGATTCTATTGCTAATCACGCCAGGAGGTTGGACATGCAAGCATGGGATAGAAAAAAGTGCAGGCAAGGGAGATATTGCATGCATGCTTTGGGGAGAGATCGGAGGGATTAGTAATTAAAATGGCTAGTGCCTTGTCGTGGAGAAGTGGCCCTCTAGCCTTTTAATCCTGGATGTAGACCTATCTTGCCGGTGTTGTTGTTGTTGTTGTTGTTGTTGTTGTTGTTGTTGTTGTTGTTGTTGTTGTTGTTGTTGTTGTTGTTGTTGTTGTTGTTGTTATTTTTCTTTGGGATTTAAGAGAGCAGAAGCCATCTACTAGGTAACTGATTTATCTACCTTCGGAACTTTATTTTCAAAACCTTGTTGGATACCAACTTTTGTATTATATATATCTCTAAGTTTCAACCTTCTACTAAAATAGGTTATCAGATTCAGATAGAAGGAAATGTTCAGTTCTTGAATGGAACCTTGACATATCCAGCCAGGTAATTGTCGCATCGGATGACGACAACTATCCTTCTTTGACAGTAATGATCATTTGCTCTATAGTTTTTTGTTCTGTGGTTTGTCTTCTCCATATGCAGCTCTTTGCTAGAATAAATGAAACAGATCACTTTATTCACTTTAGTAAGGTGTATGTTGTGGTTTTAATGATGATGATGCCTTAATAGGAGACGCTAGCAATAAAGAGTTTTTGGTCCTTCGTTCTAACTAACATTAGTAACCATTCTTCGTCAAGAATTTTCAGTATATCGGAACTTTATACATTTACCCTTTCTAGGTTTGGGATTTGAGGAAAACCATTTCACCACAACAAGAATTTGTTCGACACTCTAAAGGTTTTGTTTCTCTTGCGATTCTCATTTTCTTTTCCAACAAGTGGATGATGATAGTGCATTTAATATTACTCCTTTCTTATCCTATTTGCATTTACTCTGATGACCAGGTGTGATTGCTATGTCTTGGTGTCCCTATGACAGTTCTTTCTTGCATAGTTGTTCAAAAGACAACAGAACTTTATGCTGGGATACAAGTAGTAGAAAGGTATATCATAACTTTAACATCTCAGAGCTAAAACCCAATGATAGGTTGTCCTACTTATATGCTATCTTTTGGGAGGCTCTAACTGTGCCCTGTTCCTTCCGTTTCTTTTATTGATTATCAATGAGCTACCATCAAGCTCTAGTGGCATCTTTGACCTTTGTTGGTGTCAAAAAATGCCAAATGTCATAGCAGCATCCTCATTTGATGAGACGGTAGGAATATACAAGGTAATGTGACCGTTGCACCCGAGAACAACCAGCAGGGGGATCACTAGAGTTGCTTAATTTTTTTTGTCGTTGGTTTTAGCCTATAGAGCTATATAAACAACTATAGGAATTCATCTACTCGCTAATTGTTACATAAATGACTTAAATTTAGATGGGACTATAACTTTCCTGTACTTATGCTTGCCATATAAAGTTAGTTAATTTTCCAAATTTCTTACCGATTTCTTCTACAGTTCTCTAGCCTTGATGCAGCTGGGAAAAGTAATGTTGGTGGCCCAGGTAAGTTAGAACACTGGCTCATGCTTGACTTCCGAGAATATAGTTAGCTTTTGTTAAATTTAAAATTGCTTTCATCTGGTATGTCAAAACATTCCATAAGTTTAGTGTGCTTTTTATTTTCTCTACTTTTTTATATTTCCAGTGATCTAGTATATTTAGAGTCCTTCTATCAGCTAATCATCATATTTTGATGCATTTACGCTTCATTTTATTTGAGCTGTGTTGTGATCTTGATCGTAAATTGATTTATCTTAAACTGTTAGCATTACTTTTGTTGAGTATCTTATTGCTGAGATGGTTGAATTTTCCCTGTTAGCTACTTTGTCCTGGGATAACTGTTGTCGCCTTGTCTTGTGCATGTGTAGATAACAAGAATTTTGGCAAAGCTGCCCTTCCCTTTTACTGTGAAAAAGTGATCGCATTCATTTTTTTGTTCAGATGTTGAATTTCAATGTTTGTGCAGAAACCATTCAAAGTGCTACAGATTATCAAGCAATTGATGATACAACAAATCATTGCCCCAATAAGGCTGCTGCTTCTTTGACTATTCAAGTTGCTATTCTTGCGGTACCTCGAAAACCCAGAACCCCTACTACGAGGACAAGCTCAATTAAAACTACTGTCGCAGCAAAGCCTAGGACTGCCTCTTCTATTATCACAAGATCTATGAAGTCAGTCACATCTAAAAAACAAAGTGTACATTGCATGTATGTTAAAGCATCAGGGGGTAAGCACCAATGACGTGCCTGCAAGGATTGATGCGATAATGAAGAAGCTCAAACAAGATGTCCTGTTAACGAAGTGAAAAAAATCTTACTCTCATTGTTTACGTCATACTAGTGTATTTCCATATGTGTTGAATACTTTAACTAATTTTTTTTATTTTCCTCATAGGTGTGATATAGTCTATCACACGATTTTGATTTTAAGCATGTGTTGGTTGTTCACACGAAGGAGTATTTCAAAGTTCTTCTTGATCTGCCTCTAGAGGGAAAAGAGAAAGAGGATGCATATAAGATTTTCTTTGGAACTAATATAGAATATTGTTCTGATTCAAAGAATGTGATTTTAGCAGCTGCTGGAGCCATCATACAGGTAAAATGCGACCATATTATATCTTATTAATGTTTAGTGTTACTTTTATTGGAGCTAGCTACTAGCTCTCACCAGAATCTCTTAAGGATCTAACACACACATGTACTTATCTTCTGGTTTTCTCGTGTAAACATGTATACTAGAGTCTAGAAGCTATACTGAGGCATCTTATACAACTACAACAAGCTTGTTGTTCAAGGTGGACCTATGCTAAGTTGTCTCATGCACTAACTACAACAAGCTTGTTGTACACATGATTTCCTTTACTGCCACAAGTTGTTTGATTAGGTTCAGATTTGTATTAGGTGCAGAGTTCACATTAGAAATCATTTCAGAGTTGGACTTTATTTCCTTTGAGTCAGCTTGTCAACAGAGTATTACTTTCTAAGTATAACTTCACGTGAGTAGGCAAATTGACTTCGGCAATAATTACTTGTAATATGATTAAAACTAACAAATTTAATGTTCAATAATGTGTTGTCAACATGAAAGTTATCTTAAGTTCCGTTGATGTCATAAAAATGATGTCAAAGTACTTTCTAATTATTCAAATGCGTTCAGGGATGTGATATGGTTGTGACTGGACAATGCAAGCAAGTGTTTGCTGTAATTCGCCCCCTGGTCATCATATATCGTGGAATAAGGGGTCTGGGTTTTGCTTTATCAACAATATTGCCTTGGGGGGAAGATATTTGATAAAAGAGAAGGTAATATTTTGTTTTTTTACTTTGTGAACTTTTTCCCTTTTCAATATAGTTTTCACTATTGAATGTACTCCTATGCTTTGTTATTATAGCATGCAGAAAAAGTTTTGATTGTTGATTTTGATTATCATCATGGCGATGGTACATAGAGTATCTTTCTTGACGATGATCGTGTCTTCACATTCTCCATACACAGGTACATACAATCTACTAGTAATTTGAACATACTTCACAGATCAGTTTATTATGTATATGTGCAGTACCATATCAGTAACCTAAGCCGTAAAATTATGATAGAATTATTAAATTCTATAGAAAATTCGTGGTAGCTTAGTACAAAAAGCTTTTGCTTTATAAGGAAAACTATTCTTTAGGTGACTTCAAATCATTTGGTATTTAAATTAAACTTCAAATATTTGAATGAAGGAAAAATATGAAGTCTTGATAACTTTTATAAGAAAATTATGAAGGAAAAAACTGTGTTGCGGTGAAAAAACTACGAGTAACAAACTTCATGTTGGCCACATAAGTAAAGCATACATAATGATATACAACAACAGATGACTTAAGGACCAACTTATCTGGAATTGAGTAGCAGTATGTTGAAGAAGTCAAATCCATTTATCTTAAGGACCAACTTATCTAGAATGGAGTAGAAGTATGTCTCAGAAGTCAAATTCATTTGACATCTGATTTTTCCCTTACTGAACTCAGCATTGTTTCTTATCGATGATTAATTCTTAAAAATGTGTTCTAATTCTAGGGATGGTGTTTTTCCAAACAGAACAAAAGAAGAAGGCAAGCCCAAGTGTGGAGATTACATTGGTATTGGAAAAGGTCAAGGATTCAATGTGAACATCTTGAAGGAGGCATATGAAGATGGAGACATGTTGGCAATCTTTAAGCATATTCTTGTTCATGTCGTTAAAAGCTTTTCCCCAGATTATATATTAGTTTTGGCTGGTTTTGATGACGGTGTGTATAGTTTGATATTCCCATCACATAGTTCACACGAAATCAATATTTGATATTTTGACACTACTCTGTAATTTTAATCTGGCCCTCGGTGATGAAGTTGGCGATTGTAAAGTCACACCCGAAGTCTACAACGCAATGCCTTCCATTGTAAGTTGTTTTTTCTATATCTTGAATCCTTTCCTATATTGGAATCCCCACAAGTCGAGATTTTGCCATTTCTCAATTAATTGAAATAATTCGAATTCTTATATATCTTTAAATATGATTTTTGTAAATGCCGAATATTAGAATGTTACGTATTGTAAAGTCACTGGAGCTGTTTTAGTTGAATCGCTCAACTGCTGATAGTAAATGTTACTCCCTCCGTCATATAATATAAGACGTTTTTGCAAGCCAACACAACTTACAAAAACCTCTTATATTATGGGACGAAGGGAGTAGAACAGAATCATCACTCGGCTCTAACACCCCCTCTTACTCACACAGACACACACATGTGCTCTTTATATTTTATCCACGCGTCAGAGGCTACATCCTGCCACAAGCTTAGTACTTCTAGAACACATACACAGGGCCTCAATATATAGGCTGCCCAAACCGACCTAGCTACAAACCAACTCAAGCAATTGATATCTGGCTGCATTACTTAACAGCCAAGATTCTCCTCTAGGCATGCAAATTTGGAAATTTTGCATGGCTGCTTTCCTCACACAGCTTTTAAATTTAACTTTGGCTTCCTCCTGTATGCAGCTCACTATTGGCTCATTTCTGCCTTGCTAGCTCAGCCAGAGTTGTACTTGATATTTTCTTCATCGCAATGTTAGTTTCAAACTCCTTCAATGCCTTGCCGACATGCAAAGCTGCTGCACTTTCTCTACTTGCGGACATGCATGCACCTGGTCAAATACTCCCTCCGTCCGAAAATACTTGTCATCAAAATAGATAAAAGAGGATGTATCTAGAACTAATATACATCTAGATACATCCCCTTTTATTCATTCTGATGACAAGTATTTCCGGACGGAGGGAGTACAATTTAATCTCCTGCATTTTCCCGTGCATGCATCTCTTTGGTAAATGACAAAATAAACTGTAACAGGGAAGAAATATTAAGGTTGCAGTTAAAAAAAAGTGCGGCTAATCTGCACCCGGGCTCATCTGCACCCACGCTTAGAAAAAAATTCAAAAAAAATACTAGAAAATTTTAAAATATTCCAAAATTTTTTGTGGTGGTAGATAATTTGACGCGTGAGGTGCGCCTCAAAGTTCATCTCATTTGAGCATCTGAGCAGCTATCGGCAAAAAAGACAAAATTGGGGTCTGTAAAAATGTTCACTGTTCACGCACTGTTTTGACCCGATTTGTCTTTTTTGCCGAGAGCTGCTCAGATGTCCAAATAAGTTGAATTTTGGGCCGCACCTCACGCGTTAAATTATCTACCACCACAAAAAAAATTGGAATTTTTTGAATTTTTCTAGTTTTTTTTTGAATTTTTTGCTGAGAGGGAGCAGATGAGCCCGGGCACCGTTTTGAGTTTTCCGTTTTTAAATCTGTACTCATGGTATTCCCCACAAATCTAGTTTCAGTATGTATAATGAATTTTGTAAATACTTTCTCCTTCCGAAAATACTTGTCGGAGAAATAAATGTATCTAGACGTATTTTAGTTCTAGATATATTCATTTTTATCCATTTCTCCAAAAAGTATTTCCCAACGGAGGGAGTAGTAAGAGCAACTCCAATGGGGCGACCCATTTTGTCAGCCCGCGTCCGTTTGGGACGGCGCGGACAAAAGTGGCGGCCCAACGCGCTGACCCAAACTCAAATCGTGTCCGTCTGGCGTCCGCGCCGACCCATTTCTGGCCCAAAATAGCACCTGGAATGCGTCGGCGTGGACGCGAAGCAGACGCGGCGCGCGTCTCCTCGCCGTCCGCCGCGTCCCCACCTCCCGGCCACCCAACCGCCACCGGTCAACTTATTTATGACGATCACCGACAGCGGGCCCACGTGTCAGCCAGTGGAAAAGTCCTTTTTTAAT
Organism: Triticum dicoccoides; assembly: GCF_002162155.2. Lineage (NCBI taxonomy): Eukaryota > Viridiplantae > Streptophyta > Magnoliopsida > Poales > Poaceae > Triticum > Triticum dicoccoides. Next base: position 646,890,138 of record NC_041391.1, on the reverse strand, counting down.
CACGTGTGCGGTGGGGTCGGCCTCATCCACTTCTCCCTTCCACATCTGGCCCCCCACCACTCCCTTTGCTTCCTCGCCGGCGACCGCAAACCCTAGCGCACCCATGGGCCTCTTCGGCAGTAGCAATGGCAAGGAAAAGGGTAAGGGCACCCCCGGCGCCTCGTCCTCCCGTGCTCGCCTTCCCCCTCCTTCTCCGGCAGCGACGCGTTTCCGCCCTGGTCGCCGGCGCCTGCACATCCTGGTGCACCAAGCGCGGTGGCACTGGGAGTACAGGCAGCCACTATCATACCTCGATGTCACGCTGCCGCACCGTTGGCATCTGGATCCGCAGCGGATCCCGGTGCCGGCGGCTCCGCGTACCCAGCGGGCGCACGACGATGAGGTGCGCAGGCACCGCGCGCAGCTCACGCTGGAGCAGCGTCGGCTGCCAGAGTACGCCGCCGACTCCCCCAACTGGGAGGCGTGGTTCGCCCTCGAACACGAGGAGCAACGGCGCTCGGGCGTCGACGCCCTCCCACCGCCGTTCCCACCGCCGCCCCGCAGGTAGAGCCGGAGGACATGGAGGCGGACGCGGAGTACCAAGCTGCCCTTGAGGAGGCCCTGCAGCACGCGCTAGAGACTAGCCGCCTCGAGGAGGACGCACACTGGGATGGGCTGGAGTCGGCCCTTGCCCTGTCGGCGGCGGGGGACTCCGTCCACACTCCGCTCTTCGTGCGGCCACCGCCACCGTCGCCGCCCGTCCAGCCTAAGCCGGAGCCGACACGTAAGCGCTCCCCGCCTCCACCCACTTGGCTGGAGGAGGCCTACTCGTGGACGGGCCAGTACCGCGAGTGGTTGAGCGTGCCTTCCGTCCACTTCGCCGTGATGCCGGAGGAGGAGGCGGCCCACCTCGGGCGATGGAAGGAGCACTGGCTCCGCCAGGAGCAGGCCGACGGCGAGGAGCAGATGCCCTACGAGGCCATGCTCCAACGCGATGCGGAGGCGCTCCGGCTCGAGGAGGAGGAGGAGGAGCGCGCGCGGCTTGCCGCAATGCCGCCGCCCCAGCAGACGCCGGAGGAGGCTACCCTGGCAGCGTACCAGGCGGCGTTCGGGTGGGCTGGCCCTGCTCCGGTCTTCATGGACCTCACTGACGACGGCGGCGTCGAGGGCAAGGGCAAGAGCAAGGTCGACGATGTCTAGGGCAGCGTGCGGGGCGGCAGCAGGCGGGCGCAGACTTTTTTTAATGTTTTATTTAATGTTTATTAGATTTTAGGTGGACTTTGGCCGGTGTTTGACCGGCCACTTTATGTTTAATTATGTTTATTTATATTTATTTGGTGCAACTTGTTATTTATTTTTCACGGCGGCACATTTAGGTCGGCCTCCCCGTTGGGCGGTCAAGTCGACCCATTTTAAAATGTAGACGCGCACGTTCGCCTGGCCGACCCAAATGGACAAAAAGCGGACAAAGCGCGCGTTCGTTTGGGTCGCCCCGTTGGAGTTGCTCTAACACTATCTATCTATCAGGGGCAGACAGCCTGCTCCTAATCCTCTGACGCCACCGGATTGGTCCCGAACGAGCCCCAACCCCCATGTCCCTCTGCAACATTGAATTCTCCGTATGTGTTTATTTTCAGTTTGTCGCGAACCGCTCTCCGCCACTTGTCCTGCTACCTGACTGCCACTGTCCTTTTGCTGATCCTGATAAATTGGCTTGCATCTGCAGCCCATTAATGTACTTTTACAATCAGATTGTCCAGGGTAGATGCAGGCTCACCTGCATTTATTTTATTACCCAATTCCACCAATGCCAAAGAAAGCAACATGGCTGGACCTTCTTTGCTGAATCCAAGGATACCAAAATCTGTATGGCTTCCTGTGCACATGCAGTCTCTCACATGCTATGACAGACATCGTCTAGCTGTAACTGCTTCCAAACTTTCTTTACCTCTCTGCATTTTAAAAACAGATGGGCTCCATCCTCATCCAGTCTCCTACAGCAGACACATGAGTAAATGGCACTGGCGGTCCAAAAACTTGCGCTGCGGGTGCACTTAATTAACGGTACTTGCAAATGGGGAATACACATCATAGAACTTGCATTGCGGGTGCAGATAGCTTACATATATCATCTGAACCAGCTAGCTGCCCTATTTTCAAGAAAAACCCATCATAGAACTTGCGTTGCGGGTGCAGATAGGTCACATTTCAAATTTTTCATGCCTGGACATTTTTTTTAAGATCACAAATCACAAATATTTTTATCGTTCGAGAATTTATTTTTAAAGTCGCGAATCACAAATATTTTTTTTAAATGTTCACAACTTAAAAAAAATGTTCGCGAATCACAAATATTTTTCAAATTTATCATTCACGAACATTTTTTAAAGTCGTGAACAAATAGTTTTCAAATTGATGGTTCATGAACATTTTCAAATTTAGTGTTCGCAACATTTTCAAATTATTCGTTCGTGGACATTTTTTAAAATTCATGAATCACAAATATTTTTAATAATATTTTTTAATTTATCGTTTGTGAACTTTTTTTAAAGTCGCGAATAACAAATATATTTTATTAAATGTTCACAACTTTAAAAAATATGTTCGAAATCACAAATATTTATCAAATTTTTCGTTCTCGAACATTTTTTTGAAGTCGTGAACAAATAGTTTTCAAATTAATCATTCATGAACATTTTCAAATTCATCGTTCGCCAGCATTTTCAAAAAAATTGTTCATGGACATTTTTCTAAAGTCACGAATCACAAATATTTCTTTTAATTTATCATTCGTGAACTTGTTTTAAAGTCATGATCACAATTTTTTTTTATGTTTACAACTTTAAAAAAAGTTCATGAATCAAAAATATTTTTCAAATTTATTGTTCTCGACCATTTTTAATGTCGTGAACAAATAGTTTTCAAATTAATCATTCACGAACATTTTCAAATTTATCATTCGAAAACATTTTCAAAATTTTCGTTCCTGGACTTTTTTTAAAGTCACATATCGCAAATTTTTTAATAAATATTTTTTAATTTATTGTTCGCGAACAGTTTTTAAAAATCGCGAATCACAAATATATTTATTAAACATTCGCGAACATTTTTTTAAAGTCGTGAACAACTAGTTTTCAAATTTATCGTTTACGAACATTTTTTTTAAAGTCACGAATCACATATATTTTTAAAATCGTGAACAAATTTATCGCGCTTGACCGTTAGAGGGAGCAAAACCGGGCAGCTGGCCGGTTCAGATGACCTGTGTGACCTATCTGCACCCGTAATGCAAGTTTTATGATGGATTTTTCTGGTTTGCAAGTACCGTGACTTAAGTGCACCCGCAACACAAGTTTTCGGACCGCCGGTGCCATTTACTCACAGACACATAGTGTCGCATTCCACTCCACACCGATTGATGTTGAGTTGCACCGGCAAACTATTATGGGCAAGCCTCCAAATAAACTGTTTCACCTTCGGCTGGCATTCTATCTCCTAATTTTTTGTCACTGTATTTTGTCTACCCCTCCTGTAGATGATGATGCACATGCTCCATCCCGTGCATGCACATAAACTCTGTATGCTGATTTTACAGAAAAGCAGCCCTTCTGATCCTAATGTCATGCTGCAAAGCTTTGAACTCCTCATGGGTGAGTGTAGCTAGTAGTATAATGTTTGCATCTTGCTCTCAGAAAATATCATGGACCAAAGCCTCGTCCTATACAGCCGTTCCCTGGATAATCAGCTCATTAACGCGTGTCAATTGACTCAATTCACTGACCTCTTGGGGTAAAAGGTTTTCTTGTGCCATCACGAGCAATCCATGTGTCCTTTCATATCTTTATTTCCTAGCCATCGCCTATAGGCCAAATAATAATACCCTCTTTCAACAGGTCCACACCTTTTAGTATACTTCTGCAAGTATAGGGCATTCCGGACTTTGGTTGGGCCTCTAGGGTTGATGTATCTTGATGGTACTTTGCTAGTTTTCTTTGAGGGCACAAGCACACAAAGAGTCTGGGCCATTTAGCACTCTTCATGCTTGCCTTGCCAACATTGCCATATTGAAGCCGTGGAGGTCCCAGAAGCCCAGCCCGCCTTCTTTCTTGTTCTTTGTCAGGGTGTCCCAACTAAGCCCATGAACCTTGTTTTGCTTTTCGTGCTGCCCCACCAATATCGGATGATCATCGTGCCCATCTGGTCGCATAGGGTTTTGATAAGATCGAAGCAAGACATGACAAAGTTGGCGATAGCTTGCGCACAAGCTTTTATTAGAACATCCTTTGCTGCCTTGGACAACAAACATTCCAGCTACCCCTGAATTCTTTTCCACGTATTTCCTTCAAGTATTTGTTTTTTTTTGTTCTGTTTTGACCTACTTACACCGCCAAACCAAGGTACTTTTCCATTCGTACCCGGCCCCAGTTTGTAATGCATCCAACACCTCATTTTTCTTTCCCTGCCTTGTGTTCTTACTAAACAACACCGCTGACTTTATCATAATTAACCATCTGACCCGAGCAGTCCTCATATAAGGTTAGCACGGCTCAATTCCTAGCACTCTCCTCTGTTGCCTTGATCAAAACAAGCGAATCGGTTTGGCCTAGTCTTTTTTCGCTTCATCTTTGTAATATGCAATTGGCTCTGAAATAACCATAAATAGAAACAAACCTTGTTTGATTATGCTGTTGTCGAAATCAGTGTTGAATAGTTAATCTGGACACTATTGAAAACAATGTCATAAATCCATCACTTTTCAGCTGGCAAATATCGGGAATAAAAAGCTCGTGCTAGCTTTGGAAGGAGGATACGGCGAAAGATCATTATCCAGGTCTGTATCGGCTTGTGTGAAATCATTGGTGGCAACACGTGAAGAGTTCCATGAAAAGATTATTTTGAGAGACAAAAAGTTAGAAGGGCGAGACAGTACTTGGAAGTCAATAAATGAGGTATGAATGGAAATTCATTAACTTGCCTGTTACTCATTGAGTCTAACAATTTATTTTCTTGTTTTTTACTGATGAAAATATATTAATTTGTTTGTCATAGGTCCATGGGCACCTACTTCCTTACTGGTATATTTTTTTAGATGAAAAGGGCTCCTGTCCGAGTTCCATTTCCATAGAAAATGAAACCCACAGAGTACATTATCAAATACAGACCGCGGGAGGAGATTGTGATATCTCTCCGGCATAAACTTCCTGAGGCCCACATACGATCAAAACTCCTGATACATACCAAGCTAAAAAGATTCCTAAGCAGAAATAGCGACTGGCATTTCTCCACACACAGAGAAGAGGGACATGAGGCCTAACCCTCAACTATCTCCTCCATGTCCATCCAGCCTCCCATCTTTTGCATGGAATATTTCAGCCAAAGCTTGTATCTCTTCAGCCTGGCTCTGGCCAGAGCAGCAGTGGTGGTTTTCTTGCAGCCTCCCAGATAGCTACAATGATCATCTCCATGTGCTCTCTTGCATTTCCTTTGCAGAGGATCTTCCATATGTTGCAATATCCTGCAATCTTTCTCAAAACCACCTGCACACTCATCCATATTGTGTTATTAAAACACAGGTCATTTCTACATCTCCAGATAGCACAGAGAGTAGCTGATACAACAAGATTCTCAGCTTGCATATTTTTATTTCTACTCCACATTTCTGCCACCTTATCAAGAGCAGGTAATTGGAGGCAACCTAAGATGGAGTGGATATTTCTCCAAATTTCCATAGCTACAACACATTCAAAGAACAAATGACTGATATTTTCACCTTCAGATCAGAACAAGCAGGATAAATCATTTAAGTGTTGCCTCTTAACAAGGTTCTCCCTAACCAATAATTTGTTATGAGCTAGGAGCCACAAAAAGATGTGTATATTGGGAGGGACATGAATTTTCCACATGTCAGGAATATGAACTGGGCTAATGCCCCTAAAATTAATCATGGCATACATTGATCTAACAGAATATACACCATTAGATTCTAGTTTGTAGATTAAGGCATCATCTTCATCACAAAGGTTTACAGATTGCACAATATTTAACAGGTCATACCACAGGAGAAGCAATCTGTTATCAACACATCTTCTAAATGTGATTTTAAGGTTACTTCCATCCCAAAGGTCAGCAATAGCTTGGTTATGCTCATTGGCAATACTATATAATTCCCGGAATTGAACAGCCAAGCTACATGACCCAAACCAATGATCTTCCCAAAATTTGATTCTCTTCCCATTGCCCACTTTCCATTAATACCCATGCTTAGCTGCTTTAGCAACCCATAAAACCCCTTTCTAAAAAAGGAGAAGAGTTAGTATCAGGGCAGGAGAATATATTGGGATTATTGGCTCTATACTTATAGTCAACAATCTGCTTCCACATCTTGCTATCACGATTATGAAATTTATAAACCCAGGAGGCTAGTAGACTTAAGTTCATCTCAGCAATATTTGGGACCCCCAAGCCCCCATATTGTTTCTTCTGGGTCACCAACCCCCAGTTGGCAAGGTGATATTTATGGTGCCCCTCATAATTATCCCAAAAGCAATGAGACATCTGTGAGTTGATCAAATTAATAGCCCACTTGGGGAATTTGATCAGGCTCATCAGATATGTGGGAATACTAGCTAGACATGACTGAACCAAAACCAGTTTCTTCTCATAACCTAGTAGTCTACCTCTCCATCCAACAGCTCTTTTCAGCACCTTATCAACCACAGGTTGCGGATCTTCTCTCCTGAGCTTGGTGTAATGAAGAGGAAACCCCAGGCATTTTAGAGGAAAAGACCCCAGTCCACATGACAGGGCCGGAGCTACCTTATGAGCATCATCCTCTTGAACATTAATAGGGATTAGATCACATTTATGGAAATTTATTCTAAGCCCAGACATATGCTCAAAGCAAGATAGAAGCCATTTCAAATTTCTAGCTGAGACCAGGTTGTTTTCTATAAAAAAAGAGGGTATCATCTGCATATTGCAGACTTGTCACCCCGTGTGGAAATATATTGGCCATCAACCCAGTCAACATGTTACTCTTTGCTACTTTATTAAGCATCCTACTAAACACATCTGCTACTAAGTTAAATAGCAGAGGGGAGGCAGGGTATCCTTGTCTCACTCCTTTAAAGGTCTCAAAAAACTTACTGTTACAATCATTAATCCTAACTCCCACTGGTCCTTCGTATAAAATGGATTTAACTTTCATCATCCATTTGGGGCTAAAACCCCTTTGATACATAATTTTCAGGAGGAACTCTTTACTAACTCTATCATAAGCCTTCTCATAGTCCAATTTAAAGACAACCCCCTCTTTATCATGTGTCACAGCATCATGAATAATTTCATGAGCTGTCACAACACTCTCCACAATAAACCTGCCTTTAATAAAAGCAGTTTGGTTCTGAGAGATAATCTCATCACCAATGTCTCCTAACTGGTTGGCCAAACACTTAGCAAAAATTTTGAATCTGCAACTGGACAAAGCAATTGGTCTAAACTTTTGTATAGTGTCGGCACCAGGCTCTTTTGGAATGAGAGTTAACAGAGAAAAATTTAATCTATATAAGTCTAAAGAGTCCTTATTCCAAGCCTCCACCAACAACATAAGATCATCCTTAATGGTTGACCAGAAATGTTGGTAGAAAAGGAAAGAAAATCCATCAGGGCCAGGAGCCCCTTCAGCATAAGACCCAAAGACTGCTTTCTTTACATCCTCTTCAGTAATATCAGTTTCTAGAATTTTATTTTGATCCTCAGAAACATTTTCAGAAGGGTCCCAAAAATCTTCATCCAAAGAAATATCTAGGGGATCCTCTTTGCTAAACAGTTTTTTGTAGTAATCTACAACAACATCTATCATATCCCTAGTTGATTCTACAGGGCCATTTGGCCCCACAAGCATGTCTATCTGTTTTTTCCTCCTTCTATGGTTAGCAAGAGCAT
>NC_041391.1:646874684-646882082 GCF_002162155.2 Triticum dicoccoides | reverse complement strand
TATCTCTGGATCTCTGTCTGGACTTAATCTCCTCCAGTCTTCATATTTTTTGAAGATCAGGGGCAATTTTGTTCATACTATTTTTAGAAGGTGGAGAAAGTACTTTACTTTCAGATTCTATATCTAATAAATTGTACTCAGCAACCAACTGCTGTTTATCTCTGTTCTGGGCAGCCTCATAATTGGCATTCCAGCCTTTATAGACTCTTCTAAGTAATCTAATTTTATATTGCCATCTATCCAAAGGATCTTTGATAGAGCATGGAGCATTCCAACATTTCTTCACCATGTCTTCAAAACCTTCAACCCCTACTGGCATATATTGAAGGACACGGTATCCTCGGTGAGGTGTTAAAACGGCTGGCAGCAAAACAAGCTGCTCAATTGAGGTAGGAGACGGTGCTTTTTGGGTCCCTACTTCAGCTACAAATCCATTGGCTCTTTTACTAATCAGTGCATGCAATTGGGATTGGTTGTCCTTGCGTTTGTTCTAACCCTTGGATGGTTTCATTTCTGCAGGGGCACCTCACCTGCTCCTTGGTAAGTGGTGCTGGACCAGCGTTCAAGCTGCTCTGACCTTTTTTTCATCTTCATTTCCATTCGTCTCTGTGTCGACGCAAAACAAATACACTACCGCGCCGTGTAATTAGTACTCAAACCTTGACACTTATTTTGGATTGGAGGCTGTAGCACTTGTATGATGGAACTGGGATACATCTGACGAGCTGATGCTGGCAGGACGGGGCATGGCATGCAGTAGAGGTCTATCTGTTCATGTCCGTCTTTGTCTTGTCTTGTTCAAACGGATATAAAGTCTGAATCCTACATTATCAGCTGCAGTTTTTGATATTATATGTCTTGTCTTGTTCGAACGGATATAAAGTCTGAATCGTACATTATCAGCTGCAGTTTTTGATATTAGTTGTCCGGGCAACTGCCTTCCAAGGGACTCGTTACTACTGCCTGTTGACATTTGTGTGCGTGTGTGTGTGCGCGCGCGCGCGCGCGTGTGACAGCGAATTTATTCATTCAACTATGTTCATAGGGATACAAATGCCCTAATATCAGGTAAAGCAGGTAGCCACAAGTGGCGGCTGACACCTCGAGAGGTTGCAACACGCGAAGAGTGGAGATAATGGTCACAACAAAGCAACCGCAATACAAAATGCACACACCCCACCCAAAATTACACGTCTCCTAAAAAATCGCCAAGAAGAGCATGTACAATGCTAGGCTCTTGTGCAGGCGCTTATAGTTAAAAGAATAAGTAAACCTGGAAAGGAACCAGGCGCCTCTTCCTCCATCGCTAGGCGCTAATCACAGACTCTAAACACGTAGGCCCAGCACCTCGTTTCTTTACTCGTGTGGAAAGGAAAGAGCCAAGCGCTCGATGCAACTCTTTGCGTAGATGCGGCGCCCGACGCTAGGAATAGGTGAAGTAACTGCGAATCTACCGGGAAATAATTCCTAGCGTCCACTACTAGCGCCTAGCATTGGAGATGCCCTAAAAGACCTAAAACTCAAAAGAAAAAAAAAAGCATAGGGGAGTGCCTACTTAATTAGTGGTTACTTATATGTGAAATGAACCACAAAAAACTCTGATGGCGTGCAGAGTCACACAATCTCTGCTAGTAAACCATTTACAGCATGTTCAAACAAATTCAAGTACAAATGCTAATAAACAGGAAACCTGCAAGAATACAACTCAAATTACCAATGCACATGTTTTGGACATGGTTCAACGGTATTGCACACAGAGAAACAATCAATCAGAGTATGAGGCCCCGGCACGGAGCTGTCTAGGTTGTAATGGGCAGATTTGGTGCTTCCATTTGGCAGATGGTAAGCCTCTATTTCTTCATCATGGACTCTCTCCTTTAGATCAAAGCTCAAGTAGATGGTATCACCGCTTATAGCCGGGAAAATCTTGGTGGAAACCGAAAGAGAGCAATGCATGCCCATGAAGAATGCTCGGCCGCCCAAGCTCTTGACCGGGAATAAAGTTGCCGTGTCCAAATCCACCTTATAAACGTCGTACGTCCTCCTCCTTGATCTATTCCTGAGGTACCTAATCGTGCGGTGCACCAGCATCAGCTCCCCGTTGTTGTCCACCAGGTGTGCGCTATCCATCCTCATCGCCGAGATTGGGTTTCGCAGTCCGGTGGCCACCTCCATGCGTGGCGAGGATCTGGCGCCGCAGCTCCTTCTGCGCCCAGTCCTCGCGCGCCCATTTCAGGGCCGCCGCGTCGTCGAGCTCCTCCTCCTTGACGCTGTCAGCGAGCCCGGGCTCCGTCTTCACGACGGGAACCCCCGGCTCCGTCTTGATGGCGGCGAGCCCCGACTCCGTCTTTGGCTTGACGTAGCATGGAGGAGCCGAGGAGGGGGCGCGCCTGCCACCCTCGTTGATGACGATGCCGGCACTGCGGGTGCGCCGGCCGAGCGGCGTCTCCGCGGCGGGCTTGGCCTTGACGCCGAACAGCGCCGGCGAGCCGGAAGAGTGGGAGGAGGAGCGGGAGGACGACTGAGAGGGGGAAGAGGAGGAGGAGTCGAACCTCCTGGGCGCCCATGGCCCGGCGCTCCGGGGGGGCGGCGCGGCCGCCGCCGAAGTGTATGCCAGCGGTGGGTCATTGCTGCCCTCGAGGTACGCCAGCACCTCGTGGAGTGAGCGGCCAAGGACGCCCCACCAGACGCGGCGGCCGTCGCTGTTCTTGATGTCGCCCACCACCGAAGCCCCGTTCGTGGACGCCAGCCGCTGCGCCTGCCGGCGCTGGAAGTACCCCGTCCACGCCTCATGGTTGTCGGCGGCGTACTGGGGGGGGGGGGCGCTGCTAGTCCGTCAGGGACGAACGCACGCGATCGACCTCGGCGGCGAAGATGCCGGGGCGAGCATCGACGTCGGGCACCGGGGGGATGGGGACGTCCCCGTTGCTGAGCCTCCACCCCGTCGGCCCGGCGCGCATGTCCGGCGGCGCCAGGATGTTGGCCTCGAACAGGAGCCACGCCTCCCACTCCTGGAGCGAGCGGCGGCCGAAGCCGTTGGCTGCCGCGGCGTCGCCTGGGAAGCGTTCGACCATCGGGAAGGGAAGGGAAGGGAAGGAAAGGGAAAGGAGATAGGCGATGCTCGGCAACGGACGGGAGAGAGGCAGAGATCGGCAGTGGGTTTTGGCTCGGGCTGGTGTGGCCAGCGGTGAGGGGGAGCCGCTGGTTTTATAGCCCGCGTCGTGTGTACGCGTGGCGGCAAAGGAGGCGTCACCGCGCCGCCAATGACGCGCCGCCCGTGAGGAATCAATGGCAAGGCTGACCGATGGCAGCCTCGCCATTGATTCCTCACGGGAAACCGAGGCATTCTGGGGGAACACTAGTAGAAAAAGGGTCAAATGTGAAGCACAATAGTGCCGGTTTGGATTTCAGCCGGCACTAGTGTGTACATTAGTGTCGGTTCGTGGCGGCGATCAATAGCACCGGTTCGTGGCGAACCTTTAGTACCGGTTCATGCCACGAACCGGTACTAAAGAGGCTGTGTCAGCCTGCGGTCAGGCTATGGCCCCACCATCACCACTTAGTGCCGGTTCGTACCACGAACCGGTACTAATGAGGTTATGGCAAGTTGTTTTTAGTCCCACCTCGCTCCCCTAACAAGCCTTTACCACCTTAAATATGTTATTTCTCAAACTATCACAAGCACTTGATCTTCATTAAACTCTATGTGTAGAATTTGTGGCCGCAATATGAGTCTTCATCGGTTTATAAATCGTTGATGACTCATATTGACAATTCAGATTGTACACAAAATCATTGATGATCAAAGTATTTTTGATGTTATAAGATCATATTGACAATTTAGACTGTAAAGAAATATAAGATCATGATCTAAATGCTCTTATATTTTTTGCGTTCAGTATGCACCAACTGCTAGGCGGGAGGAGCTGTTTAGTACCGGTTCGTGGCGAACCTTTAGCACCGGTTCGTGCCACGAACTGGTACTAATGAGGTTGTGTCAGGTAAGGCTGGGGCCCCACGAGCACCTTTAGTACCGGTTCATGGATGAACCAGTACTACAGTTTCTTAGTAAGCTGTTTTTTAGTCCCACCTCGCGAAGAGAGAGGGACTAGGAGCGTTTTATAAGCCCTGAGTGCAGAGACGATGAAGAAGAGGCTCAATGCTCACGTTGCTTAGCTTCAAACCTTCAAGAATATGATAGACTGCACGGAGCTATGCGCAGTGCAGTTTACACTATTCCGAAAGGCTTGAGGCAAATTAACGAGCATTGCACCTCTTTTTTATTTTTAATAACTTATTACAACTCCGGACTTCTTCTGTTATGGCAAAAACTAATTGCACGTCGGCATTTCTTTTTTTTAAACTTTGGTTATAACTCCAGACTTTGACCATCAAGTTTTGCAGAAAAGAAAAAATAGCAGGAAAAAAAACTATAGCTGAAAAGAAAAAAACTATATAAAATGACCATGAAATTGAAAATCACTACAAAATAAACTCTGAAAATGTTGAATTTTGGCACACTAGATGAAAAACTACTCAAAAATAAATAGAAAAAAATAAATATAACAGAAAAGAAAAAACTATACAAAAAACTACGCAGAAATAAATAGAAGAAAATAAAGTAGAAAAAAAACTATAAAAAAATTGGGGCGCTGCCCTGTGGGCCTGCTAGGCCACGGGCGTGCAATTACAGGCCTTAAAGGCCCAGCAGACTCACAGGGCAGCGCGCAGAATTTAGGCCCACAAGCCTGCTATATAGAGGAGTTCAAAGAGGTAGCCGCGGCTGGGTTTATAAACCAGTGCGGCTGCCCTTCGCCCGGCGAGGTGGGACTAAACTTTGGGGTGGCAGCGCGAGACCTTTAGTACCGGTTGGTGGCTACAACCGGTACTAAAGATCACCCTTTAATACCGGTTGGATCCACCAACCGGTACTAAAGGCCTGCTCTTCCCGCCTCTTGGCCTGGCCAAAGTTGGTCTTTAGTACCGGTTGGTGGCTACAACCGGTACTAAAGGCCCATCCTATATATATAGCACTTACGAAAATTTCAGTTACATCTCCCCACTTTCGTCTCCAACCTCTCGACATCGCCGCGCGCCGCTCGATCCCGTCGTCGCCGCCCGTCGCCCGTCGTCTGTCGTCGTCGTCGCTGTCCCCGCCGCCGCCCGTCGTCGTCGTCGTCTCGCGTCGCCGCCCCGAACGCCGCCGCCGTCCGTCGTCGTCGCCACGGTCCCGTACGTCTCTCGCACCCGCGCGCCGGCGCCCCGCCCCGTACGCCGCCGCCCTCGCCCCGTACGCCGGCGCCCCCGTTCGTACGTACGGGGCGGCGGCGTACGGGGCGGCGTACACACACATACACACATATACACACACTACACACATATACACACACACACACACACATTTTTTACTTATTTTCTGTTTCTGTTTTCTGTTTTTTAGAAAATTTAATTAGATATTAATTAGCTAGGTATGTGAGATTTGAACTAGTTGAATAATTAATATAACTAGTTTATTTTTAGTAAGAAAATTGTCGAACTAGTTTATTTAGGTATATGAGATTTGAACTAGTTGAATAATTAATATAACTAGTTTATTTTTAGTAAGAAAATTGTCGTATCTAAGATTTGATTATCTAATTAAAATATTATTTGTTAATGAGTTTTTCTGTTTATTTAATGTTTTTATATATTTTGAGTTTATATAAATGTTAGATTAATGTCGAATGTTAGATGAATTAGATAGAAAAGTTAATAGAACTAGTTTATTTTTAGTAAATGCTTAGTTGAACTAGTTGAATTAATATATAGAACTAGTTTATTTTTAGTAAATGCTTAGTTGAACTAATTGAATTAATATAACTAGTTTATTTTTAGTAAATGCTTAGTTGAACTAATTAAATTAATATAACTAGTTTATTTTTAGTAAATGCTTAGTTGAATTAATAGAAGTAGTTGAATTAATTGAATTAGTAAGTGTTTAATGTTTCGTCTAATATGAACATAGGAAATGTCGTCTGACGACGAAAAAATTTTCGGTACGTGCATATACTGTGAAGACGAGCGCGGCCAGTGGGACAGAAATTTCCTTGTTGATGGTAGGCGATTCAGCATCAAGCTGGATGAGACTTTCGAATTCGATACAGTAAGTCACAACGAAAAGTCTATTTTCGTAATTAAGCATTACTTATATATGCTTCATTTGCCTGACTTATAATTTTTAATTTTCACTATTCTACTAGCGCATCCCATGTCATGCAAGAATTTTTATGGATAAGATAGGTTTCAAAGATATGGAAACTATGGAGGTAAAGAAAGCTTACCTAAAAACTGAGCATGATGATTATACTTTCAACGTCAAAGTATACAATGCACACACGTACACCTATTTTGAATGCAAAACTTGGCAAGCACTATGCAAGGCTTATGCATTTGAGCCTGGTATGGTTATCACCTTTGATATTCGTTCGAAAGATGATATTGAAGGTAATAGAGACATATGGGTCGATGTGCAGACGCCTCCAGTTCTACCATTATGTGAGTTCTTCTCAAATATATTTTTGTCTTTGATATTGCTTATTTCAAAAATAACTGACAACTAATTTCTATTGACAGCTTATCTCCATTCAACCAAACATGTCCGGCGCTTGGTAGACAGGACCTTCTACTGTCCCGGAGCTGAACTAAACTACGAGGAGATAAGTCATTATGTTTCATGGCTTGAGGATCTTCATACTGTCAAGATAAATTTTTTTCCTGCACTTGGAAATGTTAGTACTCAAAACGTGCGACCAATAGTGATGGTATTGAACTACGGTCACATCTATTTAGGAATGATGGTAAGATATTTACTATTTGTCCTCAGTGCATATTTTGCATACATATTTTTTTTTAACTTTCATTGCTGAATATATTAATTAAGTACTATACGATGTTCTTCAACAGGGACTCCCGATGACAGTTGTGCCTCAGGGGATCGAGACTAAAGGTCAGATGTCAATTGTTAGCTTAAGGCCAAGATATCCTGCATTGCACATGAATGCATTCAGGATTTCTAGAAGCGATGAATGCTTAATAGTGAAAGATTGGAGAAAAATTGTTAATGATCGCAGAGAAGTACTAGGGGACAGCAATGAGAAGCGCAGCCCACGATTAGGAGACAGGTTCATCGGCATGCTCCAGTATGATCAATCAGGAGAGCTATACATGTTCTATGCTATTTTATCAAAGAGAGAGTAGCTAGCAGGAGTGATTTAGCTAGTTCTTCATGCTGCTCTTAATTAGTACTTGGCCTTTCATGTCCGTGTTCTTCGTTCTGAACTTAAGTGATTTGCTTTTGTGGTGTTATATATGAACGCTTATAATATCATGACAATCATGTTGAACTCGATGATTGGTTCT
>NC_041391.1:646863520-646874380 GCF_002162155.2 Triticum dicoccoides | reverse complement strand
AACGAAAAAAAATTAAAATGGAAACACAAAATTAAATGAAAAAGAAATCATAAAACTAAAAACCCCCAAACCTTATAGTACCGGTTGGTGTTACCAACCGGTACTAAAGGGCTCCAGGCCCCCGGAGCTGGCTCGTGCCACGTGGTTTCCCTTTAGCACCGGTTCGTGCAGAACCGGTACTAAAGGGGGGGTGGCCTTTAGTGAACACACTTTTGTGCCGGTTATGGAACCGGCACTAAAGGGCCTTACGAACTGGTGCTATTGCCCGGTTCTGCACTAGTGGAAGACGAGGCGTCGTGTCAGCTGGCCCGCGGCTCTTTCGCGCCAAAAACCGCTCGCCCCGGCACCCCGGGTCCGACGGCGTCAGTTTCGTCCCAAACCGGCGAAAAACGGGCTCCTTGGGGCACGACTGGGCCAATTTTTCGGCGTCGGCGCAGAAAAAACGCCTGGTAAGGGCCTGTTGGGTACGGCTGGAGATGCTCTAATAAACAGAAGGCCATAAAAATACAACTCAAATTACCAAGGCTACATGTTTTGGACTTGCTTCAACGGTATTACACAAGGATAAACAATCAATGAGAGTATGAGGCGTCGGCACTACTTTATGAGGCCAAGGCACGGAGCTGTCCAGGTTGTAATGAGCAGATTTCGTGCTTCTTTTTGGGAGATGGCAGGCCTCTATTTCCTCATCATGGACTCCTTCTTTGAAATCGAAGCTCAGGTATATGGTATCACCACTTATGGAGGGGAAACTGTCCACAGAAACCGAAAGAGAGCAATAAAAACCCATGAACAATGCCCGGCCGCCCAAGCTCATGACCGGGAGTAGAGTTCCGGTCTCCAAATCCACCTTGTAAACGTCGTACGTCCTCCTCCTTGATCTATTCCTGAGGTACCGAAGCGTGCGGTGCACCAGCATCAGTTCACCGTCGTTGTTCACCAGGTGTGCGCTATCCATTATCATCGCCGAGATTGGCTTTTGCAATCTGGCAGCCACCTCCATGCGTGGTGGCTGATCTGCACTTGTCTCTAGCAGCAGGATGCCATTTTCTGTGGTGCAATAGAAGCGGCCTGCAAACATCAAGGGTGCAGTGTGTACTGAGTTCTTGTACCGGACCACTGTCCAGCGCTCGTCGCCGGGCTTGGCGATGCCTAGGATGCATCGCGAGTTGAAACAGAGCACGACCGAGGAATCATCTGCGGCAATGCCAGAGCCCCATGCTCTGAGAGGAAAATCACGGTCGGGAAGGAGGTCGGAGTGGCGCTCTGGAGGTAGCAGCGTGGTTAACGGCGGGAGATCTGTGAGCTGCTGGCGGGTCAGCGGGTTGAGCAGACGGACGTGGGTGCGGCTAGGCCCGTGGAGCAAGATGATGAGGCCCTCGGGGGTGAGCCCGAGCTCGTCATGCTCGCGGAGCTCCAAGATTTCCGTTTGTATGCACTCGCCGGTGGAGACGTTGAGGAAGCGGCGGGCGTAGGCGAGCTTCTCCCGGAGCATGACCCAGCGCCTGGGGTGGAACCGGCGGTCCAGAGCGCCGTGCCCGCGCGGGTCGGTGCAGCACCGCCGCCACGGGCCGCACACGGCGCGGAAGCGGACGTAGTCGGCCACGTCGTTGGCGAGGACGAAATCCGCGATGAGCCCCGCCGGACCTTCCCCGAGGCTCGCCCAGTCCCTGCTGCAAGCCGGCAACCAACACGGGTCAGATTTCAGGATTAGATAAAGAAAGAAAGCGAGAGGGACGTACCAGTTATTAGCATCAGGATCGTGGAGTGGATTGCGATTAGACGCGGTACGTACGCGCTTGGATCCCCAGGAGGGATTCGTCGTCGTAGGGACGACGGTGCGGCAAGCATTCAGATGGCTCGGATGGGGGGTTTGGGCGGTGGTGGAGCAAGGATTCGTATGGCTCCAAGAGGGGATCTTGAGAGAGGAGGAGGGGCGTGGATGTTGATGGTCGAGGGTCTCCCCCGGTCGCCGCCGCCTGGGCCTCCTCCTAGACGCGGCGGCCGGCCCTCGCTCCGCCATCCGAGCGCGCGCCGCCGGTTCGCCGTGTTGGGCTCGGCGGAGGGGATGGGGGCTCGATTCGCTCTGGGCGGCGGAGGGGAGGGGACGGGAGGGCTCATAGTTGTACTGCTCCAAATCCGACCGAAATGGAGTCAACTTCCAATCCGGACTTTGGATGGCCTGGGCGGCACTCCGACCTGGCTTAGGGCTTGTTCGTAGGATGGGAGCCCGACCTGGCAGGCCCTATTCGTCGCTCCTAGCGAGGAATCTCGTGGGCTGCCGGCCCAGTTTCAGCGCTGCTGCTCCCCATTTTTCTTTTCTTAGTCTTTTTTCCGATTCTAAAAAAAATGTCATTTTTCTTATTTTTTTGATTGTCAATCAGTTTTTTTCCTTCAAAAAGGACAGCTTTTTTTGTATCGCTATCTTTACTAGTAGTATTAATCTCTGCCTATTATTAAAGAGAAGTTCGTTTTATGACCTCCAACTCTCACCTGGTTTTTCCCTCCCACGCCCCCCTCCTTCCTTTGGTTCTCTGTTGTTTTGGTAACCCCAACTGATGCCGCACAAATTAAAACCAACATAAATCGATACTTTCAGAAAACCAAGTCATGTTAAGTCAATTGAATGAATTTTAATTACTTGGTTAATGTTGGCGTTGATATCAGGTATGATGTTCATTCAGGGATGTCACTCAACGTATTTAGTGCTAGACATGTTTAATACCAAACACCGGGGTAGCGTAAACCGCTGGATAGATGTGGTTGCATATACTATAATATAGGAAAGTTAACGAAATGCCAAAACAAAAAAAAGTTGATGAAAATTCTGAGAATGTTCAAAAATCTTTTAGAAATGTTTCAGAATTTTAACTCAAGAATTTAATAATTGTTCACAAACATAAAACTATGAAGCGACGATTCTGGAAGAAGCCGGGGAGTGGGAGATTCTGGGAGAATTGCCCAAAAGAACCTGGCCCGAGTGTCAAAAAGAACAAAAGAATTACAGAGCATATGTGTACAGAACATTATTACAAGCTTTGAGCAGCTGCTAATGCAACACAGTCGACTATGAATTAATAGTAAAAAAAATTTGAGATCCCTTGGCAGGATTCTGAAGTTGAGCCAATTTGCTTTGGAGATCCCTTGGCAGGATTACAAGATGAACTCAACATAATAATTTGAGACATAGCATGACAAATAATTTGCAACATCATTCATCTTGAACTTGCACACACGTGGTAAGCAATGCAAACTTGATGAGAACTTAGGTCCAACGTGTCCACCGCCCAAGAGATCAAAGGCATAAACAACATCATCATTCTTGGGAACTGACGAGCAGAGGTACGTGGTGTCAGCCTTGATGGAAGGGGACACCCTGGTAGACACAAGGAGCGAACGTCTCTTGCCGAGAAACAAAAACTTTTCCATGGAGCCCACACAAGGGTACCGTGTTCTTTGCGTCCTGGTTCATTCGATACACGCTCACACTGTACTCCCCAAGAGTTCGAGGTCCAGGGTGTTGAGTATGATATTCGTGCATGTATATTGTCTTTTGTATATTAGGCCCACCTCTCTATTTTGTTGTATAGATTGAGATAGAGGACCCACCTTATACTTATATATACCGTGCACATTGCACCCAATCAATACATCGTGCAATTACAACATCTTACATGGTATAAATTTTTTTAGATTTTAATCCTCGCCTTTCGCTATCGCCGCCACCGCCGCGCGCTTCCTCACGCGCCGCCGCCGCCGCCCACTCATCACCGTCGCCCGTGCGCCTCCAGCGCTGGTCGCGCCTCTGCACCCGCTAGCCGCTCGCCTCTCCCATGCCAACTAGCGCTCCTGATCTGTGCCCACTAGCGCCTAAACGCTAGCCGCCAACACCACTAGCCCTCCTGTGATCGATCGCTAGGCCTGATCGCTAGCTACCAACGCTCCTGTGATCGATCACTAGGCGAATCATCCACTGTCGCTGCTAGGCCCGTTGCTGCTGCCGCGTCATCTGCTAAGCCCGCATCATCCACTGTTGCCACCTGCCCGCCCGCCAGCCACATCGCCGAAGCCGCCGCAAGTCTCACCCGAGCCGTCCGCGCCGCTCGCTCCGTCTCGTCCTCGCTATGTCGTCCGTCACCTTCTTCGTGTCCATCAACTCCAACCCGTTCGCCAATGCCAACCCTCCCGACGTCAACGACATCCGCAGACTCAACATCTTCAAGCGGGTGCCGGTTCGTCTCTCCCAGGCGGACTCTTCCTACCACACATGGAAGACGTACTTCTCCCTCGTGTTTCGGAAGTACCATCTCATGGACCACGTGGATGGCACCGTCGACTCCAGCCTCGTCCCCGAGTTTCACGACTGGTACACCATCGACACCACGATCATCCGCTGATTTTTCCTCACCATCATGCCCGACCTTTTTCAGACGATCGTGACAGACGGTGATGATGCATGCGCCGTGTGGACCAAGCTGAACGGGCTCTTCACCAACAACATGCTCCAGCGTCGCCTTTTTCTGCAGCAAGAGTTTTTTGGGTGTCATCAGGACAACACCTCCATCGACGACTATTGTCGCCGCCTTAAGACTCTCGCTGACAAGCTTCGTGATATCGGCGCCAAGGTCGATGATGACCTCCTCCTCAGCACGCTCACCGCCGGGCTCAACGAGGACTTCGGTAATGCCACAGGGAACCTCAGCCTCATCCCCAACCCGTCTTTCGCCAAGTTCGTTGCGTACCTCCGCTTGGAGGAGCGGCGGATGAAGCAGGTGAAGACGCGCACCTTCCACACCGCTCTCGTCGCCGTCACCACCCGTGGCGGGCCTCCGGCGCCTCACGCTGCCCCGGCACCCCAGCAGCATCATCAGGCGCCCTTCCCGGCGCCCCAGCAGCCGGGGCTCCAGCCACTGCCGTACGGCCCACCCGCGCCCCCTGCTCCTCCCACTGAAAAGCGCCGCGGGGGCCGGCGCGGTGGCCGCCGCGGCGGTCAGCAGCAGCAGCAGCCCCAGCCCCAGCAAGCCGGCCAGCAGCAGCAGCAGTTTCAGGTGCCTCAGCAGCTCCAGGTGCCGCCCCCATGGGCCTCCGGCTACAACCCCTGGACCGGTGTCGTCCATGTGTACACCATGCCGGTTCCACGGGCTCCTGCACCGACACTTCCCGTGCCGCGCCCACTGGTGCACCAGGCGTACTACGCGGCTCCGCAGCCGTACGAAGGATACCCACCGCCGCAGATGAGCGACGCCTATGGTCTCCCTGCGGCCCTGCCGTTGTCCTGCCGGCCCTGCCGCCGGCACCTTGGGATCCGACGCTCCTTGCCGCGCTGCATAATGCGCCTACGCTGAACAACTACACTGGAGGCGGTGATTGGTACATGGACACCGGGGCTACGGCTCACATGTTTGCTCATCCTGGTAATCTTGCCTCCTTCACTCCTATCACCACCGACCGTCGCATCATTGTCGGCGACGGTTCCACACTACCTATCACACATGTCGGGCACACTTCTTTTCCTTCTACTTCTATGCCTATTACCTTGTCTAACATTCTTGTGTCACCTCATCTTATTAAGAATCTTATTTCCGTTCATTGTTTAACTCGTGAAAATCCTGTTACTGTTGAATTTGATGGGCTTGGTTTTTGTGTCAAGGATGCTCGAACCAGGATGGTACTTCACCACTGTGACAGCCTCGATGAGCTCTATCCGGTGCATCCGTCGTCCACCTCCACCACCGCACCGGTTGCTCTCTCCGTCGGCGTCGATCTCTGGCATGCTCGCCTGGGTCATCCCAACCCCGTCACACTTCGTCATATTCTTAGGAGTTTCAGCTTCAGTTGTAATAAGATAGAGGATCACATCTGTCATGCCTGTTGTGTCGGCAAACATGTTCGCCTTCCATTTAATAACTCCACCACCATAGCTTCTTTTCCTTTTTAGTTGATTCATAACGATGTGTGGACCTCTCCGGTTCCTAGTAATTCGGGCTATTTATATTATCTGGTTATTCTTGATGATTACTCTCACTATGTGTGGACGTTTCTTTTATGACGAAAGTCGGATGCACTCTCCACTTTGTCGGCTTTTTACTCCTATGTCAGCATGTAGTTTGGGCGTCCCATCCTTGCTCTTCAGACTGACAATGGAAAAGAGTTCGACAATCTTGCTTTCCGCACCTTTGTGTCGCACCACGGCATAATTTTTCGTCTCACATGCCCGCATACTTCATAGTAGTGAAGGAAATATGCCCTAGAGGCAATAATAAAGTTATTATTTATTTCCTCATATCATGATAAATGTTTATTATTCATGCTAGAATTGTATTAACCGGAAACATGATACATGTGTGAATACATAGACAAACATATAGTCACTAGTATGCCTCTACTTGACTAGCTCGTTAATCAAAGATGGTTATGTTTCCTAACCATAGACATGTGTTGTCATTTGATTAATGGGATCACATCATTAGAAGAATGATGTGATTGACATGACCCATTCCGTTAGCACAACACTTGATCGTTTAGTATATTGCTATTGCTTTCTTCATGACTTATACATGTTCCTGTAACTATGAGAAATATGCAACTCCCGTTTACCGGAGGAACACTTTGGGTACTACTAAACGTCACAACGTAACTGGGTGATTATAAAGGAGTACTACAGATGTCTCCGAAGGTACATGTTGAGTTGGCGTATTTCGAGATTAGGTTTTGTCACTCCGATTGTCGGAGAGGTATCTCTGGGCCCTCTCGGTAATGCACATCTTTATAAGCCTTGCAAGCAATGTGACCAAATGAGTTGGTTATGGAATGATGCATTATGGAATGAGTAAACAGACTTGCCGGTAACGAGATTGAACTAGGTATTGGATACCGACGATCAAATCTCGGGCAAGTAACATACCGATGACAAAGGGAACAACGTATGTTGTTATGCGGTTTGACCGATAAAGATCTTCGTAGAATATGTAGGAACCAATATGGGCATCCAGGTTCCGCTATTGGTTATTGACCGAGAATAGTTCTAGGTCATGTCTACATAGTTCTCGAACCCGTAGGGTCCGCACGCTTAATGTTACGATGACAGTTTTATTATGAGTTTATAAGTTTTGATGTACCGAAGTTTGTTCAGAGTCTCGGATGTGATCACGGACGTAACGAGGAGTCTCGAAATGGTCGAGACATAAAGATTGATATATTGGAAGCCTATATTTGGACATCGGAATCGTTCCGGGTGAAATCGGCATTTTACCGGAGCACCGGGAGCACTACAAGAAATATGTCAACTTGTGACCTTGACTATTGGTCACTGAAAGGTCACAATTTTCCATTTGCGACCTTTTTGTGACCAAAAATAGAAGGTCAAAAGCTGGCCGTCATAAACTAACTATAGCGACCTTCTCTGTGAGAAGGTCGTAGACGTTTACGACCAAAATAAGCCTATTGTGCCGTTTTGGTCACTAGCAACCTCCCCAGGCCACGTAGGCATCCAGCGTGGCAATTTGACATGGCACAAGATTCAGCCCGGTCCAATTCGGCGTTTTACATGGGCCGAGCCCATTAATTCAGCCTTTTAGGATTTTTTTTCCTTGTTAATTCCGGTCCGCTTCATGGGCCAAGCCCAACGTTTTAGCCTTTTTTATTGTTGGCACGTGGCCTTTTATTATTTATTGCTTTTCTATTTTCAGCCATTATATATTCAAGCTGGTCCCACTAGTCAGATGGGTCCCACTTGTCATGATCATCTCTCAAATTGGTCCCACATATCAGAAATGTACAAATTTGACAGATTACTTTCATAAGTGGACCCATTGGTCAAGTTTCCATTTCACAAGTTTTCAGATCACACATACATAATAAAAAAGAACACATAAATTTCATCAAATATACCACTAAATAAATTTATTACAATGTTTACAACACAGATATTCTACAATATGCTACTCTTTACTGAGTTGGACTTCACGCCTCCACACTTGGCTTCACACTACACGGCTTCACACTTCACACTTGAGCTTCTGTAAAAGAGGAACCACCACAATTTTAAGTCTACAATACAAGAATTAATACTAATCAAGGATAAAAACAAAATAAGTAATAGACTCAAATGTGTAGGCAGCATGGAACTAGTGATACGACAACATGCAGAAAACACTACAATGTAAATACTGTTGTAAGTTCATATCAGCGCAAAATCAGCACTACACAAAGCAACACATAACAATTGGTTCTAAGCAAGCTGACAGACTCACAGTTTTATCAACCCTCTAGGAAATTCCATAAACACACAAAGCTGAGTTATCCATACAGCCATCTTGCAATAAACCATCGGACTAACACCACACAGAATAAACAAAAAGAAGAAACTCAAATATCCATGGAGAAATAGACAGCAACTCTGCATTATCACAATAGCAGTCCAGATCTCACTCAAACAGAAGGGCTTCACACAAACCCAGCACGAGCATACAGAAACTTCTAGAAATGGGCGTGGAGACGAAGAGAGCACTTACTTGGCCTGGTATTTCCCCTTAGGGAGGATGGTGTGGTCCACAGGGTGGGGGGGGGTAGAGGCTTGATCCGCCATGCCTCGTTGGTCTCAACCTATGGAAGAAAACAGTGCAATCATAACTCAAGCCAAACCAGCAAGGGTACGAGCGAATGGATCAAGCAGCAAGTAGAACACATGAAAATAAGAAAGACAAACATAACTCAAGCCAAACCAGCAAGGGTACGAGCGAATGAATCAAGCAGCAAGCAGAACACATGAAAATAAGAAAGACAATCATATATATTATAAATAAGCAAAGGAAAACAATACATGATGTCTCGGAATTTTAAAGTTGAATATAAGCATAATACCAATGAATAGTAAAACCACATAGCTTTTACAGCTTCAAATGCTACACGATTATAAATAAGCAAAGGAAAACAATACATGATGTCTCAGAATTTTAAAGCTGATAACTGATGACTAGTAAAACCACATAGCTTTTACAGCTTCAAATGCTACACGATCTCCTTAACCCCAAACCACATAGCTTTTATCGAATCACACCCAGAATACAATAGTTACAGCTACAGCCAAACTAGAGTAGTTACTGAATCATCACATATGTAGTTGGCAGGAGGAAGAAGCGACATATCGAGGAAATTGTCTCACCAGCAGCAACAGCAGGGCGAAGTTGAGGAGGGTCGGTGGCAGGAGCAGCTCAGGGAAGTGGTCGAGGAAGACAGTCGGCAGCAGCAGGTCCGTCACACCCATGACCTGCCTACCGTCGAGTGCCCCACGAAGACGCCAGGGAAGGTGGCGGAGCAGCTCAATAAAAGGAATAAAGTATGATTAACTGATAGCAACAAGTAAACAACAAATAGGTAATTTTACAGCAAGGAAAACAGTAATTCCAAGAGTTGTACTTTAAAATGATTATCTATACTGGTTACTTATTTATTCAGCAAGGAACCACAACATATTTCTGTAGAAAAAGAACATGTATCCAAAATAATCACCAAACAAATACGGGAGCATGGTTCAAGACCTCGCACCAAGACCATTTGTATACCTGAGTATGGTGCAAAAAGCTACCTCGTGTGATTTCAATCTCAATGCAAAATAAGAGACACGGTGCAAGATGATACTAACTGAATGAGGCAAGCAGTTAACAAGTACGCAATCCTTCCTACTCTATCACAAACTGTACATCAACCGAGCAGGAACACAAAAAAAATACTAGCAAGCATCAAATTCGCAAAAACGAAAGAAGAATCAATCAACATGCAACAAGGTGCAGTCCTGCAGCTGCACCAGGAACAGTCTGTACTAGATGTTTCTAATTCCAACTGAAATAAATGTCTGGAATAACCAAGCCAACATCTACGACATTGTTGATGTTCACGTGGATTAGGTTATTGCAGGCAAAATCATTTGGATAACAGTAACTTGTTCAGATGGATAACACTAATAAAACTAGATCAAGTTGGTGAAAGACATCAGATGCTTCTAAACAAGCAAGGGGCATCACTTCCTACTCCTAAAATGAAGAGAACACACATGTGGCGCTATGATTGATGCAACAAAAATAAAGCATCGGTGCACTCAGTTTCATCCTACTGATTGTGCCGCTTGTGAGGCACCAATTTCAATTTGTAGGCACGCTGGTGTTATGCAGTTTGCGAAACCAGAGGAGGAGGCCGAATAGAGCACCTTTGTTGTCTCCGGCATTGACATTCACGCGAAGCTTCTCGACCAGGTAGACGCACACCGGCATCCTCCCGTGGCCGGCAGCGGCGTGCAACGCCCCGGGTCATCCGTCCTTGGTGGCCTCCACCGCCTTCTTGATGCGGCCCTTCCCGCCATCCAGCGCGCTCGTGATGCCCGACAGGAAAAAGAAGCGCGCCCAAATCAGGATCGAGCACAAACAAACACCGAAGCAAAAAACCAGCATGGGGAAAGGGAGGCCGTCCACCTGTTGGCCGCCCTCTGGATGCCAGCGCTGCCGCCCTCCGTGCCGGAGCCGGCGGCCCCGACGACAGCGGCATCCTCCTCCTCCTGAACGTGGCCGTCGTCCGCGTCGAGCGACGGGTGCGGGCGCTTCTACGCGGGCATTCCGGCCGCCTGGCTGCCCTCCCCGCTCCTTGGCGCGGCGCTTGTCGCGGGGGAGAGGATGGTTGGGCGCGTGCGGGCGGGCGGAGGAATGAGAGGGAGGAGGCAGGAGGTGGGTGGAGGCGGCTCGAGTCGAGGGGGAGCCGGATCGAGACGGATCTGGGGAGGAGGCGGCCGCGATCTGGAAGGGAGGAGGTGGAGGCTGCGATCTGGAAGGGATGAGCGCGGCCGTGGGAGAGAAGGGGAGGGGAGGGGTT
>NC_041391.1:646852155-646863383 GCF_002162155.2 Triticum dicoccoides | reverse complement strand
AGGGGGAGAGTGGATCGGGGGAGAGGAGTGGATCGGGGAAGTTAGGGTTTGGGTGAGAGGGTGAGGGGGTGAGGGCTGCCATTGGATCCAGAAGCATCCAACGGTGGTTGATGCATGATCCGCGTGATATGCCTATGGACCAATCAGAGCGCACCAAACAAGTTGCCGATTTTTTGACCATATAAATTAGTCATGATTGATTACATACAAATTTTTCATTTCATTTTTCAATGCTCAAAATGAGTTTTTTTGTGAAAGACCTATCAAATATTTGTTCAAATGATGCCATATTTTTCACAAGTTTACATCTTAGATTGGCAAACAACATTGACAAAGGGAGTTTTTATTTCTTTTGCATGAAAAAACAATTTTCCATTTTTTGAGTGCTCAAAATAAGTTTTTTTGTGAAGAACCTACCAAATATCTTTTGTAAAATTTTACCAAATCAATTTTCTCAAATACTAGGCCATATTTAATGCACAATTGACCAAATGGTTAGGTGTCAAAAGGTTTGATCCACCTCTGGTGAAAAAGACAAATTCCCGCCGATTCAGTTGGAAGCGGGTCAAATTTGAACTGCAGTTGCCTCATAGTTTGCTATTTATTTTTTCCAAAAATCATTTCTAGGTACGTAAGTATCTATTTAATCAGAGAAACATCA
Organism: Triticum dicoccoides; assembly: GCF_002162155.2. Classification (NCBI taxonomy): domain Eukaryota; kingdom Viridiplantae; phylum Streptophyta; class Magnoliopsida; order Poales; family Poaceae; genus Triticum; species Triticum dicoccoides. The sequence goes on along the minus strand of NC_041391.1, from coordinate 646,862,722 downwards.
AAAGTTTTCCAAGATTCAACCACTAGCTAGGAACGGTCATTCCCGCCGTTTTGACCGCATTTTGAAACAGGCATAAAAAATTCAAAAAAAATCAAAAAATTGGGAAACCTTTGCATTGTGTCATCATATGTGGCCAAGTTCCCAGGAAAAATAATAAACTTGTAATACGGTAATTATTTTAAAAAAGTGTTCTCAGAAATGAGCTATCAAGTGTGAAGATTCATGGATTTCAAGCCAAATGATCAATCTTATGGCCACATCCATGGCATAGTTTGTTCAAATGATCTCATATTGTGCACAAGAGTGCATATTGGAATGGAAAACAATGTTGTCTAAGGAAGTTTTCATTTTCGTTGGACGAAAAAACCATTTTCCATTTTTTGAGTGCCCGAAAGGAGGTTTTTTTGTGAAGGAACTACCAAATAATTGTTGCAAAATTGGACCAAATAACTTTTATAAAATACTAGGCCATATTTAATGCACAATTGACAAAATGGTTGGGTGCAAAAAGTTTTGATCCACCTCTCGTGAAAAAGACAAATTTCCGCCGATTCAGTTGGAAGCGGGTCAAATTTGAACTGCAGCTGCCTCATAGTTTGCTATTTATTTTTTCCAAAAATCATTTATAGTTACATAAGGACCTATTTAATCAGAGAAACACCAAGAAAATTCCAAGATTCAACCACTAGCTAGGAACGGTCATTCCCGCCGTTTTGACCGCATTTTGAAACGGGCATAAAAAATTCAAAAAAAATCAAAAAATTGGGAAACCTTCGCATTGTGTCATCATATGTGGCCAAGTTCCCAGGAAAAATAACAAACTTGTAATACGACAATTATTATAAAAAAGTGTTCTCAGTAACGAGCTATCATGTGTGGAGATCAATGGCTTTCAAGCCAAATGATCAATCTTATGGCCACATCCATGGCATAGTTTGTTCAAATGATCTCATATTGTGCACAAGAGTGCATATTGGAATGTCAAACAATGTTGTCTAAGGAAGCTTTCATTTTCGTTGGACGAAAAAACCATTTTCCATTTTTCGAGTGCCCGAAAGGAGGTTTTTTTGTGAAAGAACTACCAAATAATTGTTGCAAAATTGGACCAAATCATTTTTATAAAATACTAGGCCATATTTAATGCACAATTGACAAAATGTTTGGGTGTAAAATTTTTTGATCCACCTCTCGTGAAAAAGACAAATTTCCGCCGATTCAGGTGGAAGCGGGTCAAATTTGAACTGCAGTTGCCTCATAGTTTGCTATTTATTTTTTCCAAAAATCATTTATAGTTACATAAGGACCTATTTAATCATAAATACATGGTTTGGTGGCGATACGTCGAGGTTTGGGCGGCGGCCGAGGGCCCCAACTCTAGAGCGCGTAAACTCGCATGCCCGCCGCGTGGTCACCGCGCGACCGTGACGTTGCCATGTGTTCTGCGCGGCCTAGGCATGTCTAGTGGGTTGGGCACTCCCCAGGTTGGTGCTAGGAAGAAAATTACAACATAAGATTCTCACGAGGAGACCGATCGATGCTCAAACATGAATTAGCAGCCAAGTGTTTGATTAGCGGTACGGGAAATGTACATGGATAATGGGCGTGAGTTTTGGCTGAGGATGATCAGTTACTAAGAAGACCGTGTTCACAAATTTTCAGCTCAAAAGGAGGAGCCTAGGTGGTACTTGCTTTGCAAACTACCACACTGGACATAACTACGAATGTTAAAGCTCGGCTCAAAATAATGAATGTATTGAGCTAGTATTTGGTGGAGGATGGTTATTTGGGCATAGGAAAGCACCGTAGAAAATGGATACTATTTGGACATGCCAAAGTGGTACTTTCTTCACAAACTGTTGTTCTGAACAGAATAGGAAAATGAATATTTCTGAATTATTTTTGAACTAGGAAAGGAAGGTTTTTACATATTTGACGAAGATATGACCCAAAGAATTTATAAGATTTTTTTGGGAATTTTGGGAATGACAGAAATATAGGTTGCTTCACAACCTAGGGCAAAAACTGCCACATGGACATGACACATAGGCAAAACTGATGAGATGGCGCCTAGTCATCGCAACCCACCACAATTTACAAGGCTATGACCATCTATATTGGTCGTTAACAACTAGAAATAAGGCAGCGGACTAGCGCTGTTTGCTTTATGACCATTTCGCGTAAGGAAATTATGACCTTTCTGACCAAAATGGTCGCAATGGTTTAGGGTTTGGAGCCCCCTAGACAGCTTTTGACCAATTGGTCTAAAATGGTAATAAATTTATGACCATTTCTTCCAGGGTCACTGACAGAAGGTCATAAGTTGACATATTTCTTGTAGTGGAGGTTACCGGAACCCCCCGGGGGGTTATTGGGCCTACATGGGCCTCGAGGGAGAAGAGGGAAGGAGGCAGGAGGGAGCCGCGCGCCCCTCCCCTTCCTAGTCCGAATAGGACAAGGGAAGGGGGGCGGCGCCCCCCTTTCCTTCCCCTCTTCCTCCTCTTTCCCCCCTTCTCCTAGTCCAACTAGGAAAGAAGGGAGTCCTACTCCCGCTGGGAGTAGGACTCCCCCCTTGGCGCGCCCTCCTTGGCCGGCCGCCTCCTCCCCCCTGGCTCCTTTATATACGGGGGCGGGGGCACCCCATAGACACACAAATTGATCTACGGATCGTTCCTTATCCGTGTGCGGTGCCCCCTCCACCATATTCCACCTCGGTCATATCTTCGCGGAGTTTAGGCGAAGCCCTGCACCGGTATAACATCATCATCGTCACCACGCCATCGTGCTGACGGAACTCATCCCCGAAGCTTTGCTGGATCGGAGCCCGGGGATCATCATCGAGCTGAACGTGTGCTGAACTCGGAGGTGCCGTACGTTCGGTGCTTGGATCGGTCGGATCGTGAAGACGTACGACTACATCAACCGCGTTGTGCTAACGCTTCCGCTTACGGTCTACGAGGGTACGTGGACAACACTCTCCCCTCTCGTTGCTATGCCATCACCATGATCTTGCGTGTGCGTAGTAATTTTTTTGAAATTACTACGTTCCCCAACAGTGGTATCAGAGCCTAGGTTTTATGCGTTGATGTTATATGCACGAGTAGAACACAAGTGAGTTGTGGGCGATACAAGTCATACTGCTTACCAGCATGTCATACTTTGGTTCGGCGGTATTGTGAGATGAAGCAGCCCGGACCGACATTACGCGTACGCTTACGCGAGACTGGTTTCACCGTTGTGAGCACTCGTGCTTAAAGGTGGCTGGCGGGTGTCTGTCTCTCTCACTTTAGCTGAATCAAGTGTGGCTACGCCCGGTCCTTGTGAAGGTTAAAACAGCACCAACTTGACGAACTATCGTTGTGGTTTTTATGCGTAGGTAAGAACGGTTCTTGCTAAAGCCCGTAGCAGCCACGTAAAATTTGCAACAACAAAGTAGAGGACGTCTAACTTGTTTTTGCAGGGCATGTTGTGATGTGATATGGTCAAGAAGTGATGCTATATTATATTGTATGAAATGATCATGTTTTGTAACCGAAGTTATCGGCAACTGGCAGGAGCCATATGGTTGTCCCTTTATTGTATGAAATGCAAACGCCCTGTAATTGCTTTACTTTATCTCTAAGCGGTAGCGATAGTCGTAGAAGCAATAGATGGCGTAACGACAACGATGATACGATGGAGATCAAGGTGTCGCGCCGGTGACGATGGTGATCACGACGGTGCTTCGAAGATGGAGATCACAAACACAAGATGATGATGGCCATATCATATCACTTATGTTGATTGCACGTGATGTTTATCCTTTATGCATCTTATCTTGCTTTGATTGACGGTAGCATTTTAAGATGATCTCTCACTAATAATCAAGAAGTGTTCTCCCTGAGTATGCACCATCGTGAAAGTTCTTCGTGCTGAGACACCACGTGATGATCGGGTGTGATAGGCTCTACGTTCAAATACAACGGGTGCAAAACAGTTGCACACGCGGAATACTCAGGTCATACTTGGCGAGCCTAGCATATACAGATATGGCCTCGGAACACGGAGACCGAAAGGTCGAGCGTGAATCATATAGTAGATATGATCAACATAGTGATGTTCACCATTGAAACTACTCCATCTCACGTGATGATCGGACATGGTTTAGTTGATTTGGATCACGTGATCACTTAGACGACTAGAGAGATGTCTGTCTAAGTGGGAGTTCTTAAGTAATATGATTAATTGAACTTAAATTTATCATGAACTTAGTACCTGATAGTATCAGGCTTGTCTATGTGTGTTTGTAGATAGATGGCTCGTGCTGTTGTTCCGTTGAATTTTAATGCGTTCCTTGAGAAAGCAAAATTGAAAGATGATGGTAGCAATTACACGGACTGGGTCCGTAACCTGAGGATTATCCTCATTGCTGCACAGAAAAGTTACGTCCTGGAAGCACCGCTGGGTGCCAGGCCTGCTGCTGATGCAACTGACGATGTTAAGAACGTATGGCAGAGCAAAGCTGATGACTACTCGATAGTTCAGTGTGCCATGCTTTACGGCTTAGAACTGGGTCTTCAACGACGTTTTGAACATCATAGAGCATATGAGATGTTCCAGGAGTTGAAGTTAATATTTCAAGCAAATGCCCGGATTGAGAGATATGAAGTCTCCAATAAGTTCTATAGCTGCAAGGTGGAAGAGAATAGTTCTGTCAATGCACATATACTCAAAATGTCTGGGTATAATAATCACTTGATTCAACTAGGAGTTAATCTTCCTGATGATAGTGTCATTGACAGAATTCTTCAATCACTACCACCAAGCTACAAGAGCTTCGTGATGAACTATAATATGCAAGGGATGAACAAGACTATTCCCGAGCTCTTCGCGATGCTAAAAGCCGCGGAGGTAGAAATCAAGAAGGAGCATCAAGTGTTGATGGTTAACAAGACCACCAGTTTCAAGAAAAAGGGCAAAGGGAGGAAGAAGGGGAACTTCAAAAAGAACAGCAAGCAAGTTGCTGCTCAAGAGAAGAAACCCAAGACTGGACCTAAGCCTGAAACTGAGTGCTTCTACTGCAAGCAGACTGGACACTGGAAGCGGAACTGCCCCAAGTATTTGGCGAATAAGAAGGATGGCAAAGTGAACAAAGGTATATGTGATATACACGTTATTGATGTGTACCTTACTAATGCTCGCAGTAGCACCTGGGTATTTGATACTGGTTCTGTTGCTAATATTTGCAAATCGAAACAGGGACTACGAATTAAGCGAAGATTGGCTAAGGACGAGGTGACGATGCGCGTGGGAAATGGTTCCAAAGTCGATGTGATCGCGGTCGGCACGCTACCTCTACATCTACCATCGGGATTAGTTTTAGACCTAAATAATTTTTATTTGGTGCCAGCGTTAAGCATGAACATTATATCTGGATCTTGTTTGATGCGAGACGGTTATTCATTTAAATCAGAGAATAATGGTTGTTCTATTTATATGAGTAATATCTTTTATGGTCATGCACCCTTGAAGAGTGGTCTATTTTTATTGAATCTCGATAGTAGTGATACACATATTCATAGTGTTGAAACCAAAAGATGCAGAGTTAATAATGATAGTGCAACTTATTTGTGGCACTGCCGTTTAGGTCATATCGGTGTAAAGCGCATGAAGAAACTCCATACTGATGGGATTTTGGAATCACTTGATTATGAATCACTTGGTACTTGCGAACCATGCCTCATGGGCAAGATGACTAAAACGCCGTTCTCCGGAACTATGGAGCAAGCAACTGATTTGTTGGAAATCATACATACTGATGTTTGTGGTCCAATGAATGCTGAGGCTCGCGGCGGATATCGTTATTTTCTCACCTTCACAGATGATTTGAGCAGATATGGGTATATCTACTTGATGAAACACAAGTCTGAAACATTTGAAAAGTTCAAAGAATTTCAGAGTGAAGTAGAAAATCATCGTAACAGAAAAATAAAATTTCTACGATCTGATCGTGGAGGAGAATATTTGAGTCACGAGTTTGGTCTACACTTGAAACAACACGGATTAGTTTCGCAACTCACGCCACCCGGAACACCACAACGAAATGGTGTGTCCGAACGTCGTAATCGTACTTTACTAGATATGGTGCGATCTATGATGTCTCTTACTGATTTACCGCAATCGTTTTGGGGTTATGCTTTAGAGACGGCCGCATTCACGTTAAATAGGGCACCATCAAAATCCGTTAAGACAACGCCTTATGAATTGTTGTTTGGCAAGAAACCAAAGTTGTCGTTTCTTAAAGTTTGGGGCTGTGATGCTTATGTGAAGAAACTTCAACCAGATAAGCTCGAACCCAAATCGGAGAAATGTGTCTTCATAGGATACCCAAAAGAGACTATTGGGTACACCTTTTATCACAGATCTGAGGGCAAGATTTTCGTTGCTAAAATAGGATCCTTTCTAGAGAAGGAGTTTCTCTCGAAAGAAGTGAGTGGGAGGAAATTAGAACTTGATGAGATAACTGTATCTACTCCCTTATTGGAAAGTAGTTCATCACAAGAACCGGTTCCTGTGACAACTACACCAATTAGTGAGGAAGCTAATGATATTGATCATGAAACGTCAGATCAAGTTTCTACTGAACCTCGTAGGTCTACCAGAGTAAGATCTGCACCAGAGTGGTACGGTAATCCAATTCTGGAAGTCATGTTGCTTGACCATGATGAACCTACGAACTATGAGGAAGCGATGATGAGCCCAGATTCCGCAAAATGGCTAGAGGCCATGAAATCTGAGATGGGATCCATGTATGAAAACAAAGTATGGACTTTGGTTGACTTGCCCGATGATCGGTAAGCCATTGAGAATAAATGGATCTTTAAGAAGAAGACTGACGCTGATGGTAATATAACTGTCTATAAAGCTTGACTTGTTGCAAAAGGTTTTCGACAAGTTCAAGGGGTTGACTACGATGAGACTTTCTCACCCGTAGCGATGCTTAAGTCTGTCCGAATCATGTTAGCCATTGCTGCATTTCATAATTATGAAATTTGGCAAATGGATGTCAAAACTGCATTCTTGAATGGATTTCTGGAAGAAGAGTTGTATATGATGCAGTCAGAAGGTTTTGTAGATCCAAAAGGTGCTAACAAAGTGTGCAAGCTCCACCGTTCCATTTATGGACTGGTGCAAGCATCTCGGAGTTGGAATAAACGCTTTGATAGTGTGATCAAAGCATATGGTTTTATACAGACTTTTGGAGAAGCCTGTATTTACAAGAAAGTGAGTGGGAGCTCTGTAGCATTTTTGATATTATATGTAGATGACATATTATTAATTGGAAATGATATAGAATTTCTAGATAGCATAAAGGGATACTTGAATAAAAAAATTTCAATGAAAGACCTTGGTGAAGCTATTTACATATTGGGCATCAAGATCTATAGAGATAGATCAAAACGCTTAATAGGACTTTCACAAAGCACATACCTTGATAAAATTTTGAAAAAGTTCAAAATGGATCAGGCAAAGAAAGGGTTCTTGCCCGTACTACAAGGTGTGAAGTTGAGTCAAACTCAATGCCCGACCACAGCAGAAGATAGAGAGAAAATGAAAGATGTTCCCTATGCTTCAGCCATAGGCTCTATCATGTATGCAATGTTGTGTACCAGACCTGACGTATGCTTAGCAATAAGCTTGGCAGGAAGGTACCAAAGTAATCCAGGAGTGGATCACTGGACAGCGGTCAAGAACATCTTGAAATACTTGAAAAGGACTAAGGATATGTTTCTCGTATATGGAGGTGACAAAGAGCTAGTCGTAAATGGTTACGTCGATGCAAGCTTTGACACTGATCCGAACGATTCTAAATCACAAACCAGATACGTGTTTTTATTAAACGGTGGAGCTGTAAGTTGGTCCAGTTCTAAACAAAGCGTCGTGGCGGGATCTACATGTGAAGCGGAGTACATAGCTGCTTCGGAAGCAACAAATGAAGGAGTCTGGATGAAGGAGTTCATTTCCGATCTAGGTGTCATACCTAGTGCATCGGGACCAATAATGAAAATCTTCTGTGACAATACTGGTGCAATTGCCTTGGCAAAGGAATCCAGATTTCACAAGAGGATCAAGCACATCAAGAGACGCTTCAATTCCATTCGGGACCAAATCCAAGTGGGAGACATAGAGATTTGCAAGATACATAGGGATCTGAATGTTGCAGACCCGTTGACTAAGCCACTCTCACGAGCAAAACATGATCAGCACCAAGACTCCATGGGTGTTAGAATCATTACTATGTAATCTAGATTATTGACTCTAGTGCAAGTGGGAGACTGAAGGAAATATGCCCTAGAGGCAATAATAAAGTTATTATTTATTTCCTCATATCATGATAAATGTTTCTTATTCATGCTAGAATTGTATTAACCGGAAACATGATACATGTGTGAATACATAGACAAACATATAGTCACTAGTATGCCTCTACTTGACTAGCTCGTTAATCAAAGATGGTTATGTTTCCTAACCATAGACATGTGTTGTCATTTGATTAATGGGATCACATCATTAGAAGAATGATGTGATTGACATGACCCATTCCGTTAGCATAGCACTTGATCGTTTAGTATATTGCTATTGCTTTCTTCATGACTTATACATGTTCCTGTAACTATGAGAAATATGCAACTCCCGTTTACCGGAGGAACACTTTGGGTACTACCAAACGTCACAATGTAACTGGGTGATTATAAAGGAGTACTACAGGTGTCTCCGAAGGTACATGTTGAGTTGGCGTATTTCGAGATTAGGTTTTGTCACTCCGATTGTCGGAGAGGTATCTCTGGGCCCTCTCGGTAATGCACATCTTTATAAGTCTTGCAAGCAATGTGACCAAATGAGTTGGTTACGGAATGATGCATTACGGAACGAGTAAAGAGACTTGCCGGTAACGAGATTGAACTAGGTATTGGATACCGACGATCAAATCTCGGGCAAGTAACATACCGATGACAAAGGGAACAACGTATGTTGTTATGTGGTTTGACCGATAAAGATCTTCGTAGAATATGTAGGAACCAATATGGGCATCCAGGTTCCGCTATTGGTTATTGACCGAGAATAGTTCTAGGTCATGTCTACATAGTTCTCGAACCCGTAGGGTCCGCACGCTTAATGTTACGATGACAGTTTTATTATGAGTTTATAAGTTTTGATGTACCGAAGTTTGTTCGGAGTCCCGGATGTGATCACGGACGTAACGAGGAGTCTCAAAATGGTCGAGACATAAAGATTGATATATTGGAAGCCTATATTTGGACATCGGAATCGTTCCGGGTGAAATCGGCATTTTACCGGAGCACCGGGAGGTTACCGGAACCCCTCGGGGGGTATTGGGCCTACATGGGCCTCGAGGGAGAAGAGGGAAGGAGGCAGGAGGGGGCCGCGCGCCCCTCCCCTTCCTAGTCCGAATAGGACAAGGGAAGGGGGGCGGCGCCCCCCCTTTCCTTCCCCTCTTCCTCCTCTTTCCCCCCTTCTCCTATTCCAACTAGGAAAGAAGGGAGTCCTACTCCCGGTGGGAGTAGGACTCCCCCCTTGGCGCGCCCTCCTTGGCCGGCCGCCTCCTCCCCCCTGGCTCCTTTATATACGGGGGCAGGGGGCACCCCATAGACACACAAGTTGATCTACGGATCGTTCCTTAGCCGTGTGCGGTGCCCCCCTCCACCATATTCCACCTCGGTCATATCGTCGCGGAGTTTAGGCGAAGCCCTGCGCCGGTATAACATCATCATCGTCACCACGCTGTCGTGCTGACAGAACTCATCCCCGAAGCTTTGCTGGATCGGAGCCCGGGGATCGTCATCGAGCTGAACGTGTGCTGAACTCGGAGGTGCCGTACGTTCGGTGCTTGGATCGGTCGGATCGTGAAGACGTACGACTACATCAACCGCGTTGTGCTAACGCTTCCGCTTACGGTCTACGAGGGTACGTGGACAACACTCTCCCCTCTCGTTGCTATGCCATCACCATGATCTTGCGTGTGCGTAGGAAATTTTTTGAAATTACTACATTCCCCAACAAGTAGAACGGCCGAGCCGAACGCGTCCTTTGCACTCTGAACGACTGTGTTCGGATGCTCCTATTCCACGCCCATGTGCCGCCTCGTTTCTAACCGGATGCACTCGCTACTGCTTCACTTCTCCTTAACCTTCGCCCTTGCCACCCACGGTGGAACTATGCACCTCACCATCTTCTTTTCGGTACGCCCCCATCTTATGATGACTTGCATATTTTCGGGTGCCTTTGCTATCCTAGCACTGCGGACTCCGCTCCTCACAAACTCGCACCTCGTTCTGTCGCTTGCATCTTCATCAGCTACCCTTCCAACTCCAAGGGATATCGGTGCTACGATCCCGTCTCCCACCGTGTGTTCACTTCTCGGCATGTTTACTTTGATGAGCATGTGTTTCCGTTTTAGTAGGTACCTCCGGCTGTTCCTCCTGCCACCGGTGACGCGGGCTCCTCGACGTCGCTCCCAGGGCGCTCGCGCGCCTCTCTTGGCCCGCCCATGGCTTTGAGGTGCGCCCCC
>NC_041391.1:646842241-646851821 GCF_002162155.2 Triticum dicoccoides | reverse complement strand
GCCCCCCGGGCCCACGCGGCCCCCTCGGCACCCCCGGCCCTCGCGCCTCCGGCACCTGTGGCCAGCCCGGTCACCCGCGCCCGTACGGGCGTTTTTCGCCTGAGCTCACGCTACGCCACGGATGACTACGTCCATGCGGCGTCCACCTCTGAGCCGTCGCCATTGCCATCCTCCGTCTGAGCCGCTCTTCGTGACCCGTTCTGGATGGCTGCGATGCAAGAGGAGTTTGACGCCCTGTTGTGCAACCGTACGTGGCAGCTTGTTCCCCATCCCCGGCACGCCAACGTGATTACCGGGAAGTGGGTCTTCAAACACAAGCTCCGTCCCGATTGTACCCTTGATCACTATAAAGCACGTTGGGTCATTCACGGATTTCGACAGCATGCTGGCATCGACTTCACCGACACCTTTGCTCGGGTCGTCAAGCCCAGCACGATATGCATGGTTCTCCACCTTGCGGTCTCTCGTGCTTGGCTGGTGCACCAGATGGACGTCTCCAACGCCTTCCATCATGGTCACCTCAAGGAGCAGGTCTTCTGCCAGCAGCCCACCAGCACTACTAGGGAAAACCTTATACACAGAACTTTAGCAGTAGCGTGGGTCAAAAAAGAGCGCTGGTGCTAAGTAGTAGTAGCGCTCCTGCTCAAACCGCGCTACAACTAAAGTTCTAGCAGTAGCGCGCCTCCTCCTAAACACGTTGCTACTAAAATTCCCACGGCTTATCCCACAAGCTACACATAGTAGTAGCAATCTACGAAGAACAGCGGTACCGCTAATTTCTTTGTAGCACCACGGTTTCCTCCAAACTCGCTACTGCTAAAGGATCTAAAATTAAATGGAAAGTAGATACAAAGGTAATTGAAAATGAAAGAAATATAATAAGGTGAAAGAAGAAAAATAAAATGTGAAGAAAAATAAATGAAATGGGAAAAAGAGAAAGGAGTAGTAGTAGCGTGTATCACAGAACGCGCTGTAGCTAATGTAGCAGCAGCGTGCTTTCCCTAATGCGCTACTGCTACTTCTGACTTAACCGCGGATTCGTCCTTCCCCACGGCCACTTCCCCAAATCCAACTCCTCCGCTCTTGCCGCCGCCATCGCCCGTCGGCCGCCGCGCGCTCTCCGCACACACTCTACACCGCCCCCGACCCCGGATTCAACGCCGCCCCCGCCCCGACCTCAACGCCGCCCCGGAGGCCGCCCTCGCCCCCGACCTTGACGTCGCCCTTCGCCACACGCCCGAGCCCCGACCCGGAGCTCGACGCCGCTTGCCCCTCCCTCGTCGCAGTCACCCGAGGTGAGCACGCCTGCTCCCCTACCTCTGCCTAGGTTTCTTCATATTTTAGTTGCATCAAATTAGTTAGGGTTCATGTAAGGGTGGAAACGAATCGGATGCGGATGCGGCTCAAATTAGTTATGGTTCCTGTAAGGGTGGAAACGAATCAACTTTCTAAGATGAATCATAAAACGAGTAATTTTTTTTATTTTGAGTAAGAACTAGTTGAATTAATAGAACTAGTTAGTAAGAACTTGTTGTATATCTTGTGTTGCTCAAATAGGATATGTGCTTGCCCAAGTGGCCGGCCATGTTTGCAGGTTACACCCCCGAGTGGTCTATGTTTTGCCAGAGTGTTGATTCATTTCCGTTTCCGGAAAATTTCAGGCGCTCGATATGTCCTATTTTAGGAAAGGTCATGCCGGATTTTTCCGTGAATTTTGGCATGACTTGTGCCAGAATATGTAGGAAATATCGAGTGCCCCGGATTTGTGTGTTGAGTATCCTGGTAGTTGTCTTCGATCGATTTTCAATTAATGTTTCAACTATGAACATAGGAAATGTCTGACGACGAAAAGGATTTCGGTATTTGCATATACTGCAAAGACGAGCGCGGCCTATGCGATGGAATCTTCACTACTAGAAAAACCCCTACTAATGGCGCACCTATTATGGCTATTAATGGCGCATCTGTGGTGCGCCATTGATAGCACGCCATTAGTAATTTTTACTAATGGCGCACCACCTGGTGCGCCATTAGTATCTGGTATACTAATGGCGCACCTCGGGTGCGCCATTAGTATATGCCAGGGTGCGCCATTAGTATGCCTCCCAGGGGCCATGTATACCCAGGTGCTTTGGCATACTAATGGCGCACCACCTCTGGATGCGCCATTAGTAACCGCGGCATACTAATGGCGCACTGCCCAGTGATGCGCCATTAGTATGCACTGTCATACTAATGGCGCACTGTCATGTGATGCGCCATTAGTATGAATATTAGGTTTTTTTTTATTTTTTTATTTTCTGTTTTTTGCACAGGTTACAAAATGTATAGTTTGACAAAATATAGACATCACACATCAACAACAGATTCATCAAATGTATAGTCTTTGAATACAATTCATCATATTAGTCTCCGAATACAATTCATCATATTAGTCTCCGAATTGAAAAGACCGAACAAAGATAGAACATTATATTACAAGTCTCGAGACCGCGAGTAGCGAGTCTGTCTTCACATTACAAGTCGATATCGATCATCTAAACTACCATCACATAGAAGAGAGCTGCGGTCATCACGATGAGCATCATCACAATGAAACTCGTCTTCATCCGGTTCCTCCAACGCTCCCTCCCCTCTCCCGCTAGATAGCGGGCGTATCTAGATTCGGCCTCGGCCCTAGTGGTGTACCCTTTGTAACTGTTACCGCTGAATCGGTGAACCTGTCTCCGACACTCCTCCCAGTCATCGTAGACTCCGGGAACCTTACCCTTGTACACGACATACGTCGGCATCGCTATGCACTAGCCAAACGAAACGTAAGTACCAATTCACAGACAATACATAAGCAATATATAAGTATGCAACAGAACGATCGGAAGAGAAAAGCAAGACATTAATAGCATCGATTACATCTAAGTTGAACGACTCTCGAAACCAAAGAGACATACTACAAGTTCATTAAAGTTTAATTACAACATGAGCCAATCCATGTTTCAGAACTAGACAACTCGACTCAAGGGACCGGAGCGTGGATGAAGCCGCCGTCTATCGTGGGAGTCATGAAAGAACGGGCGTTGTCATTCTGCATTTGTAGCATTGTGTCGATGTCGCTGTTGGACGGTTGATTTCTGAGGTAGAACTGCCCCGAGGTACGAAGGACATCTTGATGGATGATTTCCGCAAACTCCGACTGGATGCGAAAGAATTCTTGTCGGAGGTCCGCGTCCTGGATTGCCGACACGCTCGCGGCCCAATCTTTGAGTTTACTCGGTAGAAGAAGTTGATGATGGTCCCGTATGATCGCCCGCATGTGATGGATGGCGTAGTAGGCACCCTTCTGACCGCCAGGCGGCTGCTTGACGCAGCAGAACGTCGTATTGTGGGAGAACACGTGCTTGCCGTACTTACGAATAGGCCTGGTGAAGGTGCCTCCAGATTGGGCGTAGCCGGGGAGAACATCATCAAGAACCTTCTTGACATTTGTGTAGTCTACGTTCGACTGACGGTCCGGGTCGAAATACGTGGCCATAGAATATTTGGGGCTTAGGAGGATGAGCGTGCAACGTGTGTCACTGCAGAAAACACGGAATGTTAAAAGAAAAACGATCGAAATGTAAGAATTCATATGTTACGGGCCGGTTGAGGGGAGGACTTACTCGGGAAAGTAAGGCACGAGGAAGTTATCCTTATCTTGGTTTGCCAGAATGACGCCTTCGAGGTAAGAACTCGCGACTTGCTGGTCCCCAGCGCTGCCCAAGATCTTGGCACGCATGTAGAAGGGGTCGACTATCACGATGTCCGGGGTCTTGTCGCGAATGATCCGCATCTCCATACTCAGCGAAAATAGCCGAACGAAGGTGTAGTGCAGCGGATGAAGGTTCAACATAGCGTGGATGTCATCAAAACGCAGGACGATCGTACGCCCGATGGAGTTATCCACAAAGCCCTTGCCCTCTGGCACCTTGGCCGTGAAAACCGGGTATGCCACATCCTTCTCTCTGAGACGCCGCTTCTCCAAAGCAAGAACACTGTCATGCAGACTCCGCATAGCACCGGTTGCAGCATTGAGCATATTTGTCGGTAGCATCGCCCTACCCGCCACATGCACCCTCCTCGAGATATCCTGCGGTGAAGGTGGCCCGTCCTGAGCATGGATCGTACTCAGTGCCGGTTGGCTCGCACCCTTCTTAGTCTTTCTTTTGCGTGCCTTCTTCTTTTCCTGTAATGGGACCGAGTTCTGCTCACAGACCGCCTTCTTGAGTGTGTTGGGGCTGATAATATTTCGCACCTCGCCTATCTGAGGCTCGGTGAAGTCGGTAGCTGGAGGCGTCTCCTGAGAGCTGAACGCCAGACGGCGCCTGTTGCAACTTGGCTTCTCCGCGGTACGAGCTAGATCGCACACGTCTTTTGTTGGGTTTGGTTCTTGAGAAGGAGGCCCCATGAAGTCGCCATCGTACCCATGCTCGGCAAAGTACTGATCGACATTGCCAAATGTATCATCGTCGTCGTCGTCGTCGTTCTGATCCTGTGCCATATGCATGTTTGGATCCAGTGGCATAGGGATGTCCGGCACCGTTACGGCGGTCTTGCCATGGGGCCGACTTGGCGCCGGCACGACTGGCGGTGTTGTCTTTGGGGTGGTGTCCCCCGCCCCCAAACGAATCTGGCTCTTCGGCCAAAGCAGGGGCCAGCTCAGGAAGGCGCTGAGGGTCATCACGTCTTCATCGTCGGCCCCGACGGGTCGAATCGGAGGTAACAAGTCGTCGCAGCCTGGCAGCACCCGAACCAGTTGAACCCTAAACAAGTTGGGTGGCATCTGGGTACCGTGGAACAAGGGGTTGCCTGGTTGAACGATTTTGCCCTTGGCGACATCGACCAACTCGTTGTTCACGAAGTGGAGGAGAGTGCACGGAACATCGGCGGCGCCCTGCGAAAACATGTAGGGCGTCAGGGATGCCCAGTCAAAGGCAAGGAGATGAAGTCCTCGGCCGAGAGAGGCTTAATTAGTTACCGTGATGATGGCGTCGAGCTCGGCTAATGTCGAGGCACCGCCAACGGCGGGCGTGCAGTTGACGGAGGGGCCGCTTGCTGAAGAGGTGCCGGCCGGCGTACACCCGGGTGCATTAAGCTCCCGTGCCGGCATTGGAGACACCAATGCCGCCTCCGTCGGAGGCACCAATGGCCCCGCCATCGCATTATGCGAGTTGCTGGCCGTGAAGCTAGGAATCGGGGCGGCCCCTGTTGGCCGCCCGCAATCCACGCACTCAACCCTGAGATCAAGGTAGGCACAAGGGCGGTGATCGTCGCTCCGAGTCGTTGTTCCACTTGCTCTTGGACAATCTCCGGAATCCGCGCCACCTGTGCCTTGAGTTCTTGAACCTCTCGCGCCTGGCTTTCCGAGCTGGTCTTTTTCTCCTTCCGCACACCAGCGGTATAGTATGACCCCCATTTTGTCGACAAGCCTTTGCCGGCCACACGAACAGCTGACGTCGGCTTACTGAGCTTATCCTTGTTCTTCATTACATTCAACCCCCTATTTAGAGTGGTGTCCCAAGGGTTGCTCTTAGTCGACTCCGCGCTACTGCTTTCAGTTGCCTGCGGAAGGAATGTGAACCATTTAGAAATTTGGCTTCATTAATTAGAATGCAACAATATGGAGCTAATTACGCGGGGGTGTATTCCTTACCAGAACAAGCTCAAGCGCCCTGGTCTTCGGATCCGTGGTAAGCTCCTTTGTTATCGGGTCCTCCTTGTACCGGGTCCTGACATAGTTCCTAGTCTGCTTGTTACCGCTGTATTTCTCGAAGCGGGGCGGTAGGCCTTGCTCGGCACGGTCCGCGTCCTCCTTGTCCCATATAGGCTCCGCCACTCTGTAACCGCCGGGACCGAGTGTGTGTTCCCCTATGTTCAGCTCCCGCATTTGTTTCCCCCACTCACTTGATTGGGAGCTTGCGGTGCTTGAGCAATTGATCTTGAAGTCGTTGTAGTCATCTTCGGTGATCGAAGGATTTTTCTCCTTGATCTTCTGATAACTCTCACCTTTCTCGATCATTCTCTTCACATTGCTTTTCCAAGTAGACAGGGCCTTGCTCATCTTCGTGAGGGCAGCATTGTTCACTTTATTCCCTTTGAGGCTTGTGTTTTCAAATTCAGCGGGGAACTTGTATCGTTCGTGCAGCTTCATGAAGAGGAGGTTGCGCAAGTTCCCTCGGTCAGGATGCCTCAGGTTCTCGGTGTTGATCGAGACGGTGCTCCGGACAATGCACCCGAGCTAAAGCGAGTACCCCATGACTATTCTTTCGGGCGCCGCTGGATTCCCGTTGGAGTCCACTTCAGTAACTTCCTCCTTGAGGGTGCGGAGCACGATCGGGCGCCGGTCCTTCTGTTGCCTCTTCGGTTGGCTGCCATCTGTGCATGCGCCGCCATCATCAGTGATGGCATCCTCGGCGGCACCATCAGTGGTGGCATCAGTGTGGTCATCCTCGGCGGCACCATCCGTGGTCTCAGGATCGGTGGGGAAGGCGGCGGCCTCATACAAGTGAGGTTGTTCCTCCATCTCCTGGGACAGCTCCCAGAATGCCTTGCCGCCCGAACCCCCGGCCTCATCGTTGTGGGCCATGTTTCTCTCTAAATAGAAACAAAGTTTGGTCAAAAAGTTGGTTATTGTCAAGGAACAAGATCTCTAAGTTGACCAAATAACCTAATTCTCGAGGAATGTCGCCAAAAAGTTGGTTATTGTCAAGGAACAATTGAGAGATGTTTGTGATATTGCCTAGGTGTTTTGGGATAGAACCTATTAGTGTGTTGTTGCTAAGGTCCAAGTCCACGTTCTCAGGGTAACCAAGTTCTTGAGGGGTGTGTCTAGAAAGTTCACTCTTCTTTTTAGAAGACAAGCGTCTGAAATGGTATTGCCTTTCCTTAATTTGTACTATTTTTTCATTGTGTTGAATACTTATGTGGGTGAGTGTATCTGTAATTACTTTTTACTACACCGCAGGGTGTTCAAACACGCGGAGAGGATAAACGCTAGCAGGCCGATCATTGCATATCATTCATAACCATGAATGAAGGCTCAATGGACCAAGGAAAGAAAACCTACACAAACACAAGGATGACTATTGGAGACACTCAGGCCTGCTGCTTTGTGTTGATTGTTCAGAAGCTAGGGAATGTCCATTATATATAGATGCAGAGAAGCTTCGGCCGTGGTGAAGGTCAACCCCTATATTTTAATTGGAGGGCCAAGAGATAAGCTAAGCTGCAAATTATGAATCTGCGTCGAAAATTGCACCACATTCAGCATAGGGCAGGAGACGCCTACCCTAATGAATATGTTATTCTCACACCTCATCACTTGCTGAACTTGTAAATCATTTCCGTGAAAACAATCAAACGGTTTTCAGCGACAAGTGATACAAGGAACTAAACTGGGTTTCAGCTCTACATGGGCCAGAGTGGACTTGAGCAAATGTGTGTATGTGATGTGCTCCAACAGGGTAAACTTATTAAGATATACTCCAATCTTCATCAAGTTGCAGTTTTGAAACGTTGGCAGTTTTTCTAGCTGATGAAAGGAAACGATTTCCTTCCTGGACCATCGAGTCATGCACACGTTGGGTTAATGCGCAGTCGAACTCCGATGAAGAAAAATAGAAAGTATATGGCATAAAGGGGTCTAGACTTGTGCAATTTTGACATTTAGGGTTACCCAAATGCATGTGTTATGACTTCTGAAGCCAGACAGAAACTCCGATTATTTTTGGTTCTGTACATGATGCAAAATGGATGGATGGATGAATATAATGAAGCAAGTAATTGTCCTGCCTTGGAAATTAAGCTGGTGCCTACAGGTATATGTATGTATTGTTCGGTTGGTCCTGAAAAACAAAAGCTATCTAGCTAGTATGCAATGCAAATTAAGCTGCAGATAGCTTATTGTCTCCTCTCACTATCTCTCTATCACACATGGCAAGCAAGGGTGTCTGAGTGTGTGAATAAAATACTAGACTAATCCAACCACTAAAGCAAATTAATTTTTATTTCGGTTGAGAATCGGGCACCTTCTAGGTTAAGAAAATTGGGCATGACCTTTGGTAATTTTCTTGACCTAGGAGTGCCCCATTTCTCAACCGAAACGGAAATTAATCAACGTTTCAGGAGAAAGGGGTTATTTTAGAAGATCACAAGTAGCAGCAGCATCACTTGACAAAATCACAACTAGCAGCAACAACTCGCAGATAGCAGCAGCAGCATCACTTGACAAGTAGTACAGCAGCAGCAGCATGCATGCACTGGTCCATGGCACAAAGTCCATGACCCAGAATAGAGCACTTTACTAAAAATGAAGAAGAAAAAAGGCATGCATGCACTGGTTGTAGCAAATCATCAGTTAATTAAGAATAGTTTTAGAGGTAACTAACTGAAACTATTTATCATGTTGACAACAGTAGCATGTGGACCTATCATGGTGATTTCATATCAAAATAGAGGAGTACTCCTGTTCATTTGGAGAACTCATACAACAATTGTTATGCATCAAACTTGGGATCAACAGTAGCATGTGACAAACAAATTATACATCAGGAATAAAGCATCAACTTTGTCAAGCGTATGAAATTGCTTAGGTTCAACAGAAAACAAAAATGCCCTGTCAATTTTCAATGCCCTGTTTAATTGACCGAACAAGTGTTTTTATAGGCATAATACAACAGCACAGCCCCATAATGATACCACGGGCCCCCTGTCTCATTGTAAATAGACAAGTAGTACTGTCCATCATGTATTATCTAATACTGTATATTCTTGCTAGGAGGAAGACCAACTTTCTGGGTAACTAGTGTATAAACTAAACAGTATAGTCAATATCAGCCTGACAAAACAGAACTGAAAGCATTCTGAGGTTGAACAGAAACCTAATCAGGCAGTTTTACTAGACAAAGACGGCAGCAAACAAAATAACAGGCCAACCAATGAAACCTAAAGAAGAATGATCCAATTGACATCAAAGTACGCATTGACACCCACATTCCACAAGAAAATTGACAGCATGACCAATGAAACCTAAAGAAGCACGATCCAATTGACAGCAAGTATACATCAGCACACCTAGCATCACCATCTAGTCATAAAGCGCATCCAGTTCATAATTACACCTAGTCAAGAGTCAAGACAAGCTTAACTTTCAGGAAAGTTGATGCACATTTCCACGAAAGCCCACCAAACAAATTGCATCAGTTTCATAATTTGTAACGCAAAGGTGCAATGGATCCAAATAAATTCAGATGCAAAATGAGTACATAGGTGCCGAGGGGAGGAGAGGAGGAGAATTCAGATGCAAAAGCTCACCTTAGCAGCAGCTTGGATTCAATGGAGCTTGGAGGGGAGGAGACGGTGCCGAGGCCGTGCGGGAAATGACGGCGCTGCGCGGGTTTCTCCTCTCCTCTCCTCCTCGAGAGGAGTGTGGCGGGCTGCTGCAATGGAGAAGGGGCTAGGGTTAGGATGGATAGAAGCAAGCAGCCGAGGGGGGAGGGGGCAGCTCACCTGGCTTGGCGTCGAGGGAGAGGAGGAGCCGCGGACGGCG
>NC_041391.1:646781149-646840695 GCF_002162155.2 Triticum dicoccoides | reverse complement strand
ATATCATCAAACAGTAATGCCGGTGGAGCGGGGGAGGGTGCGGGGGGTCGGTGGCGGCGGTTGAGTAGGGGAGGGGTGCGGGGGGTCGGCGGCGGCGGTTGAGTAGGGGAATCGAGGGTGCGGGGGGTGCTCGGCGGCGAGGGGGGCCGGATCTGGCGAGGTGGGATAGCGATCGAGATGGAGGGGGATCGAGATCGAGTGTCCATGAAATTTAAAAATATTCATGATAGTTCAAAAAGTGCCCATGAAATACAATCGAGAAATGAAGGCTGCGATTTAAATACAATCGATCTTAGCTAGCTATCTGTTAACAATCTTCTTGCCCTTCTTTTTCGCAAATGGAGTTCTTCTGTGGAACGGACGTCCTTTAGGTAGGGTGGTCCTGCTTCTTCTTGTGGTGTATGCTGCTACTTCATCATCGTCGTCATGTTCGATCCTCGGGTCGCCGTACTTGTCGAAGTCTTGCTCATTGGCTACTCCATCCATTCCGATGATATTCCTTTTGCCTCTTCTCACGACAACACGACTGGGCTTTGGCGAGTCGGTAATGAAGAAGCATTGGTCCACTTGGGAAGCCAGTACCCATGGCTCATTTTTCGCGGTGACGTTTGCGCCCGCGGTCTTGGATTTGGCTTCGGGTATAACCATGGTGGTGAAATATCGGTCTTCTTTTATGACGTTCTTGGCCCATCTGACACGGAACATCGGGACCTTCTCTCCAGCGTAGCTCAGCTCCCAGATCTCCTCGATCCTTCCGTGGTATCTGTCCTTGTCGTTACCGGTGTAGGATTCCATCGTTACCCCGGAGTTCTGATAACCATCGCTCTTCATGTCCTTGGCCTCGGTGTAGAATGTGTAGCCATTGATATCGTACGCCTCATAGGTCATCAGGTTGTGCTCGGCGCCCTGTGACAAGGCGAATATGAGTTGTTCTTCCGCGGAAGAATCCTCATGTAAAGGGTACGACAGAAGCTTCTGCTTGAACCAACGCGTGAAACATGAGTTGTGCTCTTTGAGTATATCTCCGTCCGTCCTCTGTTGGCCTCGGTCATTGTACGTCTTCTTAATAAAGGTTTTGTGCTCACCCAAGGATCGACCACGTCTATGTGTTGTAGCGCGACTAGGTTTGCTCTTTCAAAGTCGGCGAGTCGACCCTCGAAGTCGACATGCATTTCGCGGCGACCCTCACGATGACCCCATCCAGCGAGCCTGCCGAGGTGCCTGTTGACGGGCAGACCAACGGGGTTCTCGATGCCTAGATAATTCGTGCAGTAGGAGATGCACTCTTCGGTCAGAAAGCCCCTGGCTATGCTTCCCTCTGGACGTGACATGTTGCGAACGTATCCTTTGATGACACCATTCATCCTTTCGAATGGCATCATGCTGTGCAGGAACGTCGGCCCGAGTTGGATGATATCCTCCACTATATGGACCAGCAGATGCACCATAACGTCGAAGAATGCGGGCGGGAAGTACATCTCAAGCTCGCATAGTATCACCACGATCTCTTCCTGTAGCCTTCTGAGTTGCCTCACGCCAATCGACTTCCGAGAGATGACGTCGAAGAAGTTGCATAGGCCAAATAGCGTTTCACGGACGTGCGCGTACATGATCCCACGGATTGCAACTGGAAGTATCTGCGTCATCAGCACGTGACAGTCGTGAGACTTCATCCCGCTGAACTTCTGCTTCGCTGGGTCTAGGTATCTGCTTATCTTCCCCGCGTAACCGTAAGGAAGTTTTACTCCTAGGAGGCAGGTGAAAAACTGCTCGATCTCCTCCTGACTTAGAGTGAAGCACGCGGGAGGGTAGTCATTTCCGGTCTTCTTGGCCTTTTTGCCTTTGCGACGACTTTCTGTGTCCTGCTTCGCCTCATCATCATCATCGTCATCATATATAGCGTGAAGCTCCTGCCTGATGCCCATTGATTTCAAGTCTGCCCTTGCTTTCGGCCCATCTTTGGTCCTCTCTGGCATGTTGAGCAGGGTACCAAGCAGACTCTCGCACACGTTCTTCGTGATATGCATGACATCAAGGCTGTGAGTCACACGGTGGATCTTCCAGTACGGCAAGTCCCAGAAAACAGACCTCGTTTTCCATACCTTCAGCAGCGGCTCTGGCGCCTTTTGCTTCTTTCCCGGCAGTGGGCAGTCTTTCCAATTTTTCAACAGCTTGTCTATTTCCTCGCCGCTCCTCGTACACGGGCGTTTTCGGGGTTCGGTTTCACCATCGAACAGATCC
Organism: Triticum dicoccoides; assembly: GCF_002162155.2. Taxonomy (NCBI): domain Eukaryota; kingdom Viridiplantae; phylum Streptophyta; class Magnoliopsida; order Poales; family Poaceae; genus Triticum; species Triticum dicoccoides. Next base: position 646,838,454 of record NC_041391.1, on the reverse strand, counting down.
TTGCGTTTCCTCCACGGGTCATCGTCGCGAAGCCACCTTCGATGTCCCATGAACACGGTTTTCGAAGACCCGGGATCTCTATCTAGCTGGCGATACGTTGTGTCATCCATGCACCTTACGCATCCAGAAAATCCGTGGACTACCTGCCCCGCAAGATATCCGTAACCGAGATAGTCGTGCACCGTCGTGAGCAGTGCGGCTCTCATAGGGAAATATTCTTTCTCTACGGCGTCCCACGTATTGGCTGGCGTTTTCCACAGCGTGTCAATCTCCTCTTTCAGCAGCCCCAGATACAGATTGATGTCGTTCCCTGGTTGTTTCGGCCCTTCAATTAGCATACTCATGTGAATGTACTTCCTCTTCATGCACAACCAGGGGGGAAGGTTGTACATCCACACGAACACAGGCCAGGTGCTATGTGTGCTTCTCTGGCTGCCAAATGGATTGACTCCATCGGTGCTCGCGCCCAGCATGATGTTCCTTGGATCGTTCCCAAATTCTGGGTATTCGAAGTTCAACGCTTGCCACTGGCTCGCATCCTTAGGGTGACTCAGCATCTTGTCTTTTTTATCTATCTCCGGATCATTTGCGTCATCTTCTCGCTTCTTCTCCTCCCTATCCGCGTGCCAACGCAGGAGCTTTGCTACCTTAGGGTCCGCGAAATATCGCTGCAGACGAGGAGTGATCGGAAAGTACCACACCACTTTTCGAGGAGCTTTCTTCCTCTTCTTGTATCGAGTGACACCGCACACCGGACATATGGTAGACTCCGCGTGCTCATCCCGATAAATGATGCAATTGTTCATGCACACATGGTATTTCACGTGCGGTAAATCCAGAGGACACACGATTTTCTTTGCCTCCTCCAAACTAGTCGGGCACTTGTTCCCCTTGGGAAGACGTTCGTGCCAGAATGACATGTTCTCGTCGAAGCATGCGTCGGTCATTTTGTGTTTTACCGTCATCTCCAGAGCCATGAGCGTTACTTTCAGGCGGGTATCCTCGGGCCTGCATCCTTCATACAATGGAGTAACCACGTCTAACTCAAGTTGATCCATCTTGGCTTTCTCTCGGGCGGCAGCTCTTGCGTTATCCGTCTGCTTGAGAAGCAACTCTTGAATATGAGGGTCCTGCACCCAGCCCATCGATGGTCCAGCGTCGTCTGCTCCGCCGGCATCATCATCATGTCCTGCATCTTCTACATGATGACTGTGTACAGCATCACCGTCGTGATCATCTCCTGGGGATTCTTCGTCTTCTCGCCCCCCGAGCCGCGGTGGTTGTCTTGTTGCCCTTCCTCATTTCTTGCCCGGCCCCCATGGACGACTTCGTAGTCATCTTTATCACCTTGCCACCGATAGCCATCCATGAAACCACGCAAGAGCAGGTGGTCCCGCACCTGCCCGGAATCCGGGTCCGCAATAAGGCTATTCAGCTTGCATCTTCGACACGGACATCTTATCTCCATCTCGTTCTTTTGAAGCATCTCGGCCTTCGCGGACCTCAAAAACCTATTCACGATGCCTTCGGTCATCGTGCGGACCATGGTCGCCTACGGGGTAGAGCAAAACGATATTTTAGAACCAAGAAAAAAAATTTGGCATGACTTTCCCTAAAAATAGGACCAAAAAGAATGCTTAATGCCAAAATTCTCGCCGAAACGGAAATGAATCAACATTCCGGCAAAATATTGGCAACTATCGCATTTCAAATACCGGTACACCTCCAAACACAAACACATATGCAACACCACAAACATATGCAACACCACGAACATACATAGATCTAGCTAGGCCATAAAAAGTGCATGTGCACATTGTTGTAGGGAGAACAACATAAATATAGCTTCCCCCCTTACTTACCTAGCAAAACAAGGTAACTTAACCACTTAATTTGAATGAATCTATGGTGGAAATGAGGTGAAAAAGAGGAGGCACCCGAGACAAGGAGGAGGCGGTGGAGAGAATGAAGTGGGGAGAAAGTGAGTGTGGGAGGAGAGGCTGTCCAAAATATCTTGTTGCTGCCCACTTACTAATGGCGCAGCAGCAACAAATGCGCCATTAGTAATCCAAAAAAGGAATAAAAACAATAATAAAAAAAATAACATTAGTGGCGCACCTTCCGGCCGGTGCGCCATTACTAGTTACAACTAGTAATGGCGCACCACCAGAGGATGCGCCATTAGTATGTTTGGACAGGCGCACTAGTTTAAAAAAAAATTTGGTACTAATGGCGCACCGTGAGCAGGGTGCGCCATTAGTAGTTTCAACACTAATGGCGCATCAGGGTGTGGTGCGCCATTAGTGTCAATTCCATCTATAGCCCTTTTCCTAGTAGTGCTTCCTAGATGATGATAGGCGCTTCAGCACCAAGCTGGACGATAACTTCGAAGTGGATACAGTAAGTCACAACGACAAGTCGTTTTTCGTAATTAAGCATGACATATGCTTCATTTGCTTCAACTTATATTTTTTTTACTATTCTACTAGTGTATCCCCTGCCATGCAAGAGTTCTTGTATTGGATAAGATAGGTTTCAGTCGTACTATGGAGGTAAAGAAAGTTTACTTGAAGACCGAGCATGGTTATATTTTCCACGCAAAATTATACAATTCAGACGACTACACCTATTTTGGATGCAAAACATGGCGAGCACTATGCAAGACTTATGCATTTGAGCCTGATATGGTTATCACCTTTGATATTCGTCCGGAAGATGATATTGAAGGTAATACCAACATATGGGTCGATGTGCAGACGCCTCCAGTTATACCATTATGTAAGTTTTCTCAACCATATTTATGTCTTTGATATTGTTTATTCCAAAATAGTTGACAACTAATTTCTATTGTCAGCTTATTTCGGTTCAAGCAAACATGTCCAGCGCTTGGTAGACAGGACCTACTACTGTGCCGGGGCTGAAATCAACTGCGAAGAGCTCAGTCATTATGTTTCATGGCTTGCGGATCTTGATACTGTCAAGACAAATTTTCTTCCTGCATTTAGAAATGTTAGTACTGAAAACGTGCGACCAATAGTGTTTGTAATGAACTACGGTCACATCTATTTAGGAAGGCTGGTAAGATTTTTACTATTTGTCCTCAGTGCATCTTTTCCATACATTATTGTTGAAGCTAAACTTCATTGCTAAGTATGTTACCATACGATGTTCTTCAACAGGGACTCCTGATGGATGTTGTGCCTTATGGGATCAAGACTAAAGGTACCATGAGTATTATTAGCTTACGGCCGAGATATCCTACAGATTACTTTAGTGCATTCAGGATTAGCGACGGATTCTTAATAGTGGAAGACTGGACCAAATGTGTGATGGAGGAGCGCAGAGAAGTACTAGGGGGCAGCAAACAGAAGCGCAGCCCATGATTACGAGACAGGTTTGTCTACATGCTCCAACTTGATAAAGGAGGAGAGCTATACATGTTTTATGTTATTTTACCTAAGAGAGAGTAGCATGAGTGATTAGCTAGCTAGAAATGAGTTTGAAGATGATGATGTGCTACACTATTAGTATGATGATAAAATAGCTAGTGTTGGTGGTAATAACTATGATGATTATTATTAGCTAGTGTTAGTGGTGATTAAATAAATATTGTTGGTGGTAATGACTATGATGATGATTAAATAGCTTGTGCTGACGGATTAGATTCAAGTGGAGGCAACATGTGGTGCACATTGAAAGTACTACTAGTCCAAATTAGATCAAGTTTGGATTAGTAGTATACTTTTGACATGCATCACATATTGCCTCCACTTGAACCTAATCCACCTTCATTTGACACACTGTTATGGACATAATAATATAAACCTCCTAATTGGTATTGTACCAGAATTTGTATAACGGCGGATAAATACACAAAAAATAAAAAAATAAAAAAAAATACTAGTAGCGATTGTTAGTAAACACGTTGCAACTAGCCAGATTAGCAACAGCGCGTGATAGAAGAAGCGCTGCCGCTATGTATCTTAGCAGTAGCGCATGTCACACGCGATACTGCTAAGTAATAGTTATAGAGCCTTATTAGTAGCGCGGCAGCGCGTGCTACTAGTGGGCTCTAAACCCGCGCTACTACTAGGGTTGCGGGTTCGTGGATCCGGCACTTCCCGACCACGTATGCCTGCTTTCGCGGTCCTTGTACGGACTCAAGCAGGCTCCGCGCACTTGGTACCAACGCATCGCGGAGTTTCTTCATCAGCTTGGGTTCCGCTCCACTCGCTCGGACGCATCGCTCTTCGTTTATCACCAGGGCTCCGACATGGCCTACTTGATGCTATATGTCGACAACATCATCCTGACGGCATGTACGGCTGGCCTTCTCAGTCAGCTCACGGCTTGTATTCGCGCTAAGTTCGCCATCAAGGACTTGGGTCCTCTACACTACTTCCTCGGTGTTGAGGTGGTGCGCCGTCCGGATGGCTTCTTTCTTCATCAGCCGAAGTACGCTCATGAGCTCCTGGAGCGCGCTGGCATGCTTAACTGCAAGCCCGCCGCCACGCCTGTTGATACGAAGGCCAAGCTCTCTGCCATGGATGGTTCCCCTGCTTCGGATGCTGCTTTCTATCGGTCTATTGTTGGTGATCTCCAGTACCTCACTTTGACTCGGCCAGAGATCCAGTATGCAGTGCAGCAGGTGTGTCTTCATATGCATGCTCCTCGGGCTGTTTACTGGGCCGCTGTCAAGCGGATTCTCCGCTATGTTTGTGGCACCATGGATCTTGGGGTCACGCTTCACGCCTCCGCTGACATCGCCCTCACAGCCTACTCCGATGCAGACTAGACGGGCTGCCCTGACACACGCCGCTCCACCTCGGGCTATTGCGTCTACCTTGGACCCTCACTTATCTCGTGGTCGTCCAAGCGGCAGCCTACGGTCTCTCGCTCCAGTGCTGAGGCTAAGTATCGTGCGGTGGCCAACACCGTCGTCGAGTGTTCCTGGCTTCGTCGGCTGCTTCAGGAGCTGTCTTGCCCTGTTGACCGTGCCACGGTGGTCTACTGCGACAACGTCTCGGCGGTCTACCTCTCCGCTAACCCGGTGCATCATCGACGGACCAAGCATATTGAGTTGGATATTCATTTTGTTCGGGAACAGGTGGCTCTTGGCCATATTCGTGTTTTACACGTTCCTACTTCCCAATAATTTGCAGATATCATGACCAAGGGCTTGCCTGTGGCGTCATTTGAGGAGTTTCGGTCCAGTCTTTGCGTCAGCCGTGGTGCCGCTTCGACTGTGTGTGTGTGTGTGTGGGGGGGGGGGGTGTTGAGTATGATATTCGTGCATGTATATTGTCTTTTGTACATTAGGCCCACCTCTCTAGTTTGTTGTATAGATTGAGGTAGAAGCCCCACCTTGTACTTATATATACCGTGCACATTGCACCGAATCAATACATAGTGCAATTACAACACATCTTACACAGGGGTCACATAGTGACAAAGAATCAGCTCTCCATTATTTTCCACTAGGAAGATCCAGCTTTGCCCTCTGTTCAGCTGGTATTTGAAAGCGTTCAGCAACCAAAATCCCTTGTGTAGTTCATGTTTGGCGACCACCACAAGCTTTGGTGGCTGGTTCACAACAGCAGCTTGAGTTTCTACCAACGAGACGTTGTTCGACGTGGCACAGTAAATGCGGCCTGCGAACGGCAAGACTGACATAATCCTATGGTGCGAATATATATGGGTCCATCGCTCATCGCCGGGGTTGGCGACAGCTAGGCGAAACGAGCCAAAATGAAGCGCAACTGTGTCATTGTTAGCGAGGCCCGCGCCGTGCAGCTGAAGATCACGCAGGCTCTGCCCGCTGCGCAGCAGCATGGTTGCACTTGGAAGGCCCGCCAGCTGTCCCGTCAGCGGGTTAATGAGCTGGCCAACGTGGGTGCCTAATTGTAGAACGAGACCCTCAGACGTTGTCCCAATGGCATAGCAGCGGCGCCGGTGATTTAGATCCGGGAGCCCCTGGTAGATGGACTCGCCGGTGAAGACATTCAAGAATCGTTGCTGGTCATGAACATTGTTGTATGCTTCCGGGAGCATGATCTAGCACCGGGGATGGAACCGCCGGTCCAGAACACCTTGCGGGCGTAGGTGGCTGGAGCACGCGCGCCACGCCCTACACACCGCGCGGAAGCGGCTAAGGTCGACGAGGTCGTTGCGCAGGACGTGCTCGGCGACCAGCCCAGCCGGTCCGGCGTCCAGGTTCGCCCAGTCCCTCCGGCGGCTGCGTGGATGCCGAGCACTGGACGGCGACATGCCGACATGTTTCTTCTTGACGTGGGATGCTGAGCGTCCGGCTGGTCGCCAGCTAGGTCGGGGAAACGTCGGGGTCGGACGATAGATGGAAATCTTAGATACAGCTGCGTTTTTGTTTGATTTACTATTGATGTATATCTTACATCGGAAAACTCAAAACGGTGCCCGGGCTCATCTGCTCCCTCTCAACAAAAAATTCAAAAATAATAATAGAAAAATTCAAAAAATTCCAAACTTTTTTATGGTGGTAGATAATTTGACGCGTGAGGTGCGCCTCAAAATTCAACTCATTTGGACATCTGAGGAGCTCTCGGCAAAAAAGACAAATCGGGTCAAAACAGTGCGTGAACAGTATACATTTTTACAAAACCTGATTTTGTCTTTTTTGCCGAGAGCTGCTGAGATGCTCAAATGAGCTGCTTTTGGGGCGCACCTCACGCGTCAAATTATCTACCACCACAAAAAAAATTAGAATTTTTTGAATTTTTTTAGTATTTTTTTGAATTTTTTTCTAAGCGTGGGTGCAGATGAGCCCGGGTGCAGATTAGCCGCACTCACATCGGAAAACTTAAAACGATGCCCGGACTCATCTTACATCTATCTATACAAATATAAAAGGAGACTCAATAATCTACTCTACATGCGATACGCTAGCTACGGTGACGCAAGCGAATCAGGATGGAAGGTTTTCCTTATTAACGCGGGACGCGAGGCAGGTAGCACGTGTCCTGCTCATATATACATGTGCAGTTCTGTACAACTTTTTTTCTTGATAAAGGCCGTTTTATTAACTCAATATATAGCATCAAGCGGATACAACACATCATGAGCGATACTCGGCCTCTACATATCCAGGATACACACAGCCAAAAGTAACGAGTCCGACTAAAAATATAACAAAACGATAGATAGGCATTAGTAAGGCCCTATATAACCGACACTATGTTGACACTATGCCTATGTCGAAGGAGGAGACGGTCCGATCCGAGATTATACAGTTTTTTTTTGTGGGGGTAAAAGGGATTTGTATTACTCAAGAGCCAAGGAGGTCCTCCCTACACAAGTTAGGGATATTGTCTGGGCCGGAGTGGAGCCAGACCACAATACGGTCTTCCGTCCTCCCAAAGTTCGCCAACATATGGCTTACATTATTCTGCTCTCGAGAAATATGAACAACACGACACTCCCTTTCACTCATAAGATGCTTCACTTCCGAGACCACCATGGCGTACTGCGAACGGTCTTGTCTTGAGGCATTGATCAGTTGCACTGCCTGCAGACTATCACACTCAACGATAAACGGCAGCTCCGTCCATTGGAGGGCCAAAGCTATGCCCTCCATGCACCCAGCCAGCTCAGCATGTAGAGGGTCCGCGCAAGACCATAGCGAGCGACACGCGGAGAAAATGATGGCCCCTTCCTGGTCGCGGAGCACCATTCCCGTCCCGGCCCTCCCGTCATCATGGGAAAAGGAGCCGTCGACATTTAGCTTCGTCCAGTTGGCGGGTGGGGACTCCATTTGTGGGCTATTCGTGGCACACCTCTCACATGCGATATAGGATGTTGTGCACCTTCTTGTTGGATGGTCATCTTCCCTTTGTCCTAATCTCCCTGCGGATACTGCTGGATCCCGAGCAGTGAGGTCACGTAGCTCTGCAAAAAGAGACGAGATACCTCCACGGGCGGTGCCGATTTGCCATGAGTGATCTAGTTGCACACATGCCAACATCTCCACAACAGCATAATCAGGCGAAGCCGGTCCCCTTCATTGCATTCTGCAATTAGGTTCAGGAGCCACTCCGGGCCTGTGTTACGGACTGACTCGATGTCCGGTATACTCCACACCTCCGTCATAGTCCGCCACAAATGCACCGCCCGAGGGCAGCTGCAAAACACATGAAAAGTGTCCTCGCGCTCGAGACCACATAATGGGCATATATCAGTAACCTCCATATGTCGACTGAATTTATTAGACCACGTGGCAAGGGAATTAGTAGCCAAACGCCATGCGAACACACACATATTAGGAGGAGCAGGGCACCTCCATATATAATAATGCCCAGACGGCACGTTGCCCGTCCGGTGCCCTGCTCGCTGCGAGTGAAGAGGGACGAAGCTTGTCCTCAAGCGCCAGTCGGTACGCACTACGTACGGTGAAGATACCAGTACGTTATGCACCCCATGCAAGGAAATCTGCCCCCAGCCGAGGGACACTTTAATCTTTAGTATCTCCTGAACATCAATGGGCATAAAGTACTATTGAAGTAGGGTTCCGCGCCATGCATGATGCTCGTCTAGGAGCTTTGAGACTCGGCGGAGGCAGCACCTTCCCTGTTGGGTAATTGGTGGCCGACCAACAGGGTGTGGTATCCAGGAGTCCCGCCAAATTCGGACCGACTGCCCGTTACCGATGCGCCAGACTAAGCCTTTCTTCAGCAATTCCAACCGATGCACGATGGCCTGCCAAGTTTGCGAAGTGTTGCTAGTGAAAACAATATCTTCTAATCGTCCATTAGGGAAATACCTTGCCTTCAAGAAGCGCGCACAAAGACATTCCGGGTTGACCAAAATACGCCATGCTTGCCGAGCTAACATTGCTTGGTTGAATAGTCTGAAGTCCTTGAATCCCATACCCCCAGCCGATTTGGGCCTCAGAAGCGAGTCCCATGATTTCAAGTGCGTTTTCCCCTTGCCTCTGTATGCGCCCCACCAATAGCTACGAATCATCCACCCTAAATCGTCATAGGTGCTTCTAGGGAATTTAAACAAACTCCTTAGGAAGGTGGGTAGGGCCTGCGCCACCGCCTTGATTAGAATCTCACGTCCTGCTTGGGACATCAATTCCCCCCACTGTATAATTCTCTTTGTCAGTTGTTGTTGAAGATTGTGTAGTTTCCCTTTGGAAAAGCGGCCACTCGGCGTTGGAAAGCCAAGATATTTTTCCTCAAAGCTCATATTCACCACCTCCAAGTTGTGCATGACCTCCTGTTTGTTAGCTTGTGAGCATTTGGGGCTGAACATTATGGAGCACTTGGCTAGATTTATGAGCTGGCATGTAGCTCTAGCATATGTACTGAGAGCTTTTTTGACTTGGGCAGCCTCCTCTCCATTAGCACGAAAGAACAACAAGGTGTCGTCCGTGAACAGGAGGTGTAAGATGCCTGGAGCTTGGGCGCACATCCGGAGTGGAGTGAGGCGGTTGGCTGCAATCTCCTGTTTTAGAATCCTGTTTGTGGTTGCGTCCCTTGCAAATGAAATAGGAGACAGGTCTTCAATGACTGATTTGAAAAAGAAAGCAAGGAGTTTATCAAAGCTTATAAATAATTTTAAATACTCCAAGATTAAACGTTCGGCTAATGTTGTGGCCCATACAATTGCAAAGTTTAGTTTTGATAATAGATCGGATGGTATCCTTGTTAACGATGTTCCGCCCTGCATGGTGAATTTTGTAATGAATGATTGTAATAACAATCTTGGTTAATCAATACTATATGTGGTGGTTTTCAAAAAAAAGAATAGCATCAAGACTATCGGCAACAAAAAGGAATAAGAAAGGTGAGGGGGGGTCTCCCTGCCGTAGTCCACGAGACGGTGCGAATGAATCCGAGAAGGCTCCATTGACTTTCACACAATACCTCAACGAGGTGACACACCTCATTATCCAATCCACCCATCGATGAGAGAAACCCATCTGTTGCATCACTCGCTCCAAGAAAACCCAATCTACCCGATCGTAAGCCTTGAACTGGTCCAGTTTATAGGCACAAAAGCTCTGCTCTGGGTCCTTCTCCTATTTGATCGCATGAAAACACTCAAAAGTGATTAAAGCATTATCTGTAATTAATCTGCCCGGTACAAAGGCGCTCTGCTCTGAGGACACCAACTCATCCAAAATAGGCCTCAACCTATTGACCAGACATTTGGCTATCACCTTATATATGACATTACAGAGACTGATAGGCCGAAAATCGGTGAGTCAATCTTGGGGGTCAAAACAATGACTGTACTATTTATTCCATCCGGCATGACTCCAGAGGAAAAAAATAATTTAACCGCATTAATTATGTCATCCTTCATCATAGCCCAATGCCGCTGGAAGAATCTCGCGGGGAACCCATCTGGCCCCGGCGCCTTCAGAGGCCCTATCTGGAACATTGCATTAGAAATCTCCTCATCGGTAAATTCCTTGCATAGATTATTGTTCATCTCCGCGGACACCTTGGGTTGTGTAAGCTGTAACACATCATGTGGATCCAACATTGGGTCAGCTGTGAATAACTTTTGAAAATAACAGTTTACCATCTGTTACATGGTGGCCTGATCGGTGTGCCTAACACCCGCCTCATCCGCCAGCCCTCGGATTTTATTCTTTCTCGCTCGCCAAACTACTTTCCTGTGAAACATCTTGGTGTTACGGTCCCCTTCCTTTAACCAATCAATCCATGATCTCTGGAGCCACAACATTTCCTCCATGTATAACAACTCATTCATCTTGTCCATCTCCAGTCTTATTTCTGCTCGGTCTGCATTCATATCGGTTAGTTCCTCAAGCCTAGTACGTGACTTCTCTAGCTCCCGTGTTACATCGCCAAAAGTTTTATTACTCCCAAGTGTGTAGATCAGCCATAACAGTAGCAAGGGCCTCCCTTACATCTCCCAGGTTCCTTTTCGTACCTTTGCTTGACTAAGAGTTTGCGATAATGGCCTCTAACGCCGGCGATCTCTCCCACATCAACTCGTACCGGCGGCTGCTGCAAGGCCGCGTGTCTTGTTCCAGTGAGAACTTGAGGAGCAGCGGACTATGGTCCGACGCCGGCGACACAAGGTTTGCCACCGAAGCTTGCATAAACATGTCTCTCCAGTCGTTGGACGCCATCGCTCTATCCAGCCGAACTTGGACGTTCGCCCGGCCACTCCGCCCATTATCATATGTGAAGGGATGGCCTGAAAAACCAAGACCAGTCAGGCCACAAGCTTCAAGTGCATCCCGAAAATTAATCATTTGGCCAGGAGGTCTCGGAGTTTCCGATTGATATGCTCAAAATCCAACATAGCCTCATTGAAGTCACCGATAATCACCCATGGCAGAGTGCTCTGAGCATGCAGTCCTTTGAGCTTATCCCACATCATGTGTCTATTCTCTACTCTCGGTTCGCCATAAACAATGGAGCTCTCCATAGTGGCTTGTTCGGGGACATACACAAATACATGTCAATCAATCTTTCATTTGCTTCTTGCACATCGATATACATAGACTCATGCCAGAACAGTGCTAGGCCACTACTACGGCCATTACTACTGACTCCAAAACCAGAAAGCCCTAACTTATTACGCAAACGATACATCTTATTTTTATTTTGCCTAGTCTCACACAAGAAAACACTTGGGGAATGCATCCTAACAAGAGACGCGAGGTCACGAATTGTCGAGGGATTCCCCGCCCCCCGACAGTTCCAACTTGGCCAATTCATTGCTCCTGACGGGGCGGCGCACCCGACCCCGTCAGTTTACCGGCGGCCCCAAGGCCGGTTGCCTCCACTCCATCCATGTTGTCCGAGTCCATCTTCTCCTCCTCTTGGTTCTTGCCTTTGCCACTCTGCTGAGTCTTCCCTCGTTTCTGCTTGTTGCCAACACCCCTCTTAGCATGCACCACCATAGCTCCCTGTGTGGGATTCAGGTCGTTGGACGCTTGCCGACGGGATAATCTCTTCCCCAGAACAGAATCAGCCTCCTGCATGTATTGATCGGACATGGCAGATGAGAAATCCGAGGTGGCGTGAAGGTTACGCATGGCCGGGATCATATCCTTGCTCCCAATGTTGCTGCTTTGGCTCGCCTCACTCCCAGGTGGACGTACTGAAAGTGGCAGGGGCGCAGGTATTCGACCTCCAAGGAAGACAAATTCTGGAGGTTCAGATTATACAGTTCTGTACAACTTTCTTTTAATCACGCTTGTGTACAACATGTTTTTAGGACAACGTGTACCATAGCGCGATCATTGTCCCTCGTCACTGATTCCTCTGTTCCTCCTGCTCCACCCATGCGCCCAAGCTGTTCGCTCCGGTGCTTTGGTCGGCATATAACCTTGGATACTCACTTCTGGTTGTACGATGTTCAGGTGTAGCTAGCCCGCCGTTGCGGGTATGCCTAGCGGGAACCCGTTGGTGGTGATGACTGAGACAAAGCTTGCTAGTTCAGATTCGGCCTTTAAGTCCCCCCACCCGATCTTACACCCTAACGAGAACGTGTGTGTGATGATGACATAGCATGTTTGGAAAAAAAATCGTGTTCCTCACTTGTATCCATGTCCGATGTTCCTGATGGTTCAGTTAAATTTATGAACATTTTTAAAAAATTGACAAGATTTTCCATATTCATGAACATTTTAAAATACTTTTTGAAATTCATGAACATCTTTTGAATTCTCAAGCATTTTATAAAATTCCTGAGCAATTTTTTTTTATTTTAAAATTTTCATGAACATTGTTTAGTTTTGCAAGTTACAAGCTTTTTAAGTTTCTTGATGAATCGACTGAACAATCTAAAAAAGAAAAACTCTAATATTTTTTCTGAGAGTACACAAATTGCACACCATAACTTTATAGAATAAGAGAATTGCAAGGAAGACATTTTTTTTGAGCGTATGAAAATTGCATGCCATAGCTTTATAGAAGAAGCAAATTGCAAGGAAGAATGTTTTTTTGAGTGTACGCAAATTACATTATCATAGTTTTATAGAAGAAGAGAATTTCAAGGAAGATTTTTTTTTCAAGAGTATGCAAATTGCATACCATAGCTTTATAGAAAAACACTAATAAGGAAAGAAAATCGGGGAAGCAACCGCACTCAAACTGGTCCAACGGCCCACGAGCTCTCCCTCGTGCGATTCCTCAACATGAGCGACGTACACGAAGTTCGACTCCCTCGTGGATTGGAGTAGTACAAATACAAATGTGCCACCTCTGCAACTATGAGGCCCAGAGCGAGCTGAGTTCCCACTCCCTTGTTCGAGGGCGCGCACTTGGATGGCGGAGCGAGAGGCAGCCGCCTCTCGGAGGATGCCCAGGCGGCGGCGATCAGCGGGAACCATCGGCCATCAACAACTACGCCCCTCTTCGTCGTCCTCCTCTCTGAAAATTCCGTCGCCGGGTCATCTGAATGCCTGTTCCATCGCCGCCCATAGGACGAGTCTCTGTTGCGCACGGACATCATTTAATCGCAAACATGAGCGCACGTACAGCCCCTCTTGCAGCAGGGACTGGACGAATCTTGGGGAAGGTCCGGCGGGGCTCATCACCGAGCGTGTCCTCGCCAACGACGTGGTCGACTACATCCGGTTCCATGCCGTGTGCGGGCTGTGGCGTCAGTGTTGCACGGACCCGCACGGGCACGGCGCTCTGGACCGCCGGTTCCACCCTACGCGGTGGGTCATGCTCCGGGAGAAACTCGCCTCTCCCTGCGCCCGCCGCTTCCTCAACGTCTTTCAACGTCTCCACCGGCGAGTGCATAAAAATGGAACTCTTCCAACTAGAAATAGACTCACAGTAACTGCTATGCGCATGTGCAGACGGTTGCTGGGATTAGTACACAGGCTTCCCAATAGAACAAATGTTACAATAACACATAACAATCGCACTACTCGGGATGTCGTATATAAACATAACAATCACAGTCGGGTAGAAGGAAAAACATAAGAATCACACTATCACGACATTGTTTGCCTATATAGCTGCAGCATGCAAACGCGGGTGGATCAAAGCAGAGATGTGCGCGCTATTGCTATCATAATGTGCAAAAGCAAATTAGTGCTTGTGCACTTAAAAACAAGATCATTCTACACCGCTGAGCACCTAGTCCAGGATAGAGGTGCAAGCTCTGATGGCAAGCATGTAATCCATTGCCTAGGCAGTCAATGCTCCAAGCCCCATAGCAGTCGCAAGCTTCTTCATATCAGCTGTCTCGGTCGGTTTATCGGGCATCTAGGGTGTGTTTGAATTGTGGCCCTAAGCTACCTAACCAATATTTTGGTCATGACCAAAAACACATTCTTCGTTTGGAACATGGCCAAAAAAAATTGGCATGTCAATGCTGTTTTGGCCACTCTAATTCATTTTTCTGGCCAATGTTAACCAAATCATGGACTAGCAAAACCTTCACCAAAATTTTGGCTAACCAATTATTTGGCGAAGCTAGCTTGGGCCAAATCCCAACAATCGCCTAGACTCAGGAATTCAGAACTGTTGGTAGAGACGGCCATAAGAAACCAAGGTGGTTTCTTCAATTCAAATCGACAAGAGGGGTTGTTATTTTAAAAAGAACAACCATAATGTATAAATCTGATGTTTCAAAATGAAGGTCAACATATTCATACCTACACTAGCTAGCTGCGAAGGAGCATGTCACCTGGCATCATGTGAGCAAATTGCTTCGGACATGCCCACATTTCGGGTCATGTGGAACATATAGAAAAATGAAATAATCAAAACCACACGAAGAAAGAATTTTTTTCAAACAAGGCCCTGATTGTCATGACTTAGGTTAATTTACTTCATCTATGACAAGAGAAATTCTAGACCAAGTAAATATCATAATTCAGTACCCCCATATATACTCAAGAGAATATATATTAATTAGAGTCTTCGTTTATGCAAAGAATTCACACAATGGAACAAACGTTCAAATCATGAAAAAAAAATGATAATAGAAACAATTCCAAGAATAGGTTATTAATTAGTAGCTCCGGACGGACTCGAACACTTGTTGCATATAGGAAATCAGAACGAAGCATGTATTTCTTCATTATAATATTCTGTGACGTAGCATGATAAATAATATGCAACATCATCATCCTTAAATTTGGGCTTAGTGCGTTCACCACTGAAGAGATCAATGCCGTAAGTAGCACCACCATATCTGGGCTTTGACCAGCACAGGTATGCGGTATCGGCGTTGATGTTGGGGGACACTCCGGTAGGCACCAGGAGCGAACGTATCTTCTTGCCGAGAAACAAGACTCTTCCGTCAATACCATGCAAGGGTACAATGTTCTTTGCATCCAAATCCACCCGGTAAACACTCACATCGCTCTCCATCGGGATTGTATCTTTGCCGCGAACACAAAGGCAAAGAATCAGCTCTCCGTTATTTTCCACTAGGAACATCTGGCATCGGCCCTCGTCGACCTCGTATTTGAAATCGTCGAGCATCCCGAACCCCTCCTGTAGTTTGTGGTCGGCGGCCACCACAAGCTGTGGCGGCTGGTTTGCCATGGTTCTAGTCTGTACCATCGAGATGTTCCTTGACGTGGCACAGTAGACGCGGCCTGCGAACGCCAAGATTGATGTGATTCTGTCATGGGGATGGATGCACGTCCAGCGCTCGTCACCGGATTTGGCGACGGCTAGGGAAGACCAGCTAAAGTGAAGCACAACCGTGTCGTCGGCAGTGAGGCCCGCACTGCGCAGCCATAGAGAGTTTAGGCTCTGCATGTTTTCCCTTAGTGACGTTGCGCTTGGAAGCCCGGCAGCTTGTCCGGTCAGCGGGTTAAGGAGCTGGCCGATGTCGGTGCTGAGGCGAAGAACGAGGCCCTCGGACGTGGTCACAAGAACATGGTGGCAGTGGCGATCCCATGCCGGGAGCACACGGCGGATGCACTCGCCGGTGAAGAGGTTCACGAATAGCCGCCTTTGGTGGCCCTTGCCATTGTTTAACGCTCTGGGGAGCATGATCCACCGCCGGGGGAGGAACCGCCGGTCCAAGACACCCTGTGGGCGCAGGTGGGCAGACCACGCGCGCCACGGCCTGCACACCGCGCGGAAGCGGACAAGGTCGACGAGGTCGTTGCGCAGGACGTGCTCGGCAACCAGCCCGGCCGGTCCGGCGTCCAGGTTCGCCCAGTCCCTCCTGCTGCGTGGACGCCGATCACTGGACGTCGCCATGCTTCTTCGTCTTCCTGTCGGATGTTGTGCGTCCGGGCGCCAGCTAGGTCAGGGATACGTCGGGGGGGTTGGACGATAGATGAAAGCTTCGATGCGGTTTACAAGGGGACTCAAGAATCTGCAGGCCATACGCTAACACTTCTGAAAAGGCAAGCGATCGGACTTTTCACCGACGTTTTACAGATCCCGGATGGAAGGTTTTCCCTACGTGGAACGTGTAGTCCCGCTCACATATATACTACGTGTGTTTGTGTCCAGCTTGTTTGGCGCAGTCTCCAGCGTACCACAGCAGGATCGATGTCCTCGTCGCTGATCCCTCATCAGTTCCGCTGTTCCTCCTGCTCCACGTGACCAAAAGCTGTTCGTCCCCGGCCCGGTGCTTCCCGCCGTTGCACCATATGCTGTGCTGCTCAAACTATAGGGATGAGCCGGTAGGCGGTAGCGGACCTCATTGACCATCCTGGGCTTCTTGCCTGGTTAACCAACGGCAGGTCAATCGGCGGGCACGGTTACCAAGAACTACCGGGCATATTTCGAACGAAATTTATAATTGAATTTTGAACTCAAATTCTTTGCACGTAGTATGTAGACACAACATGAACTTGTATCTGACAAAAAAGAGTTACTAGGCCACTGGAGCGTTGTCAACGCGAAGATGTGAGGTCATCAATTCGACTTCTGGGTCTTTCAGTTTTCATGCATGTTTTGTGCTTATGTATTTTGGAAAATGTACAAAAATAGATTCTCAAAAAGGTACAGAAAAAATAGCAAGAAGGGACACTCGAACCAGCAGCTACCAGCACACCAGAACCAACTTTTTTTTTTGGAAGCTACCAGAACCTACTATCTTGACATAACAGAGAAGCTAACTTACTTTACTCACCGCAAAAAAAAAACTTACTTTACTATACATTGTGTATTTAAATTAAAAAAATGATATTTTTTGCTCGGTGTGGGGGTTTACCGGGGGCAACGAAATACTCGATAACCACGGGAAATCTTGAAATTCCGTTCGGTAATCAAAACCTTACTCGTGTGTCGACGCTTCTTGCGGCGATGACCTTGTTGACGGCCGGATTCAGCCTTTCCAAGTCCCCCAACGGCGCACCCGATCTAGAAACCATGTGTGATAATGATGTAACACATGGTTGGAAAAATAAATTGTGTGCCATGTGAAGGATCGCTCTATGTTCTAGAGATGCAACGTATAGATGTGCGCGCTTCTTTTTTTGCGGGATATATGTACGTGCTAGTGCTACGGGAATTTGGCAAAGCAGTCGGTGCATGGGCACTCACAAAACATGATCACTCTGCACCGCTGAGCAGCTGGTCGAGGGCATTGGAGGTGGAAGGGTCGCTGGCAAGCACGTGATCCACTGCATGACATGCAGTTCATGCCCCATAGCAGCTGCAACCTTCTTCATATCAGTTGTCTCCGACAATATTTTGGACATCTAGAAGGACGACCACTGAAACATATGTGTCAATCGATGCTTTAGAGCATCTACACTCGGCGCCCTAAACCCGCCTCAAACGAACGGACGGACGACCTATTTACTGATCGGTCACAAAAAACCGATTCAGACGGGCTTCTTAGACGGGCATCAAACGCCCGAACTAACCGACTTCCCTCATATCCAGCACAAATATGAGGCGGATGTAGGGGGCGTCCGGACGCATCCGCCACGTCGGAACTGACAGCCTTACCCCATCTCAAATTGCACCAAATCCTGCCCGCTCGCCCTACCGGATCCATTGGCTCTCTCCTCTCTTCTTCCTCCTCCACGTCGTCCATCTCGCAGCTTCGCAGCCGCTCGCGGTCCACTGCCGTTCCGAGCCTCTGCGCTGCCAGGGGACGTCATCGCCGGCCCGGACGCCAGTACGTCCGGCAACTCTCTGGCTGACCCTTACGCTCTATGTGTTCGACACATTGTCCGACCCGGTTTTTTGTATTTTTTAGGAAAAGCGGCGGATTCAGATGCTTCATTGGATGAGGAGTATGGACCGACCAATATGATTGTCGCTTTTTTTTAGGGAAAACGGTGGATGCCGGTTTTTTGCACAATATGATTGTCGAGGATGAGGGTGATGATGTTGCCCAAATCAATGATTTTGAAGCACCTTGAGAACAAGTTCATATCCCAGAAGATCAAGATGCAGCTCAGCTTATAAACTTTCTACAGATGCATCGGAATCTTTGAGATCATCAGGTGCACGTGCAGCTACTCAATGATCTTGTGGAACATATGTCGACCCACAATGAAATACAAAGAGGTAATGTTTGAGTTGTGCACTCAAAATAAATTTTATGTAAGAACTATGTATTCTCGATACAACATTTATTATTTATGTGCGACTTTGACGGGTATGGACATGCATGGGTTCGCATGGATTTGAGATTCTGGATTTAAGATATGTGGATGCCGGCCACGAGATATGACGGTCGTACGGATGCGTCTATTGGCATGCCGGACGTCCGCGGATGTATAGATTGGATTTGCCAAGTCTAGCTGTAGATGCTCTTAGAGAGAAGGTGAAGGAAATCACTGGAACCTATGGTCTTCTACAAATCCACCTTAGTTGCATAGGAGCAGTGGAGCACATCAGATGGCCATCAGCCGAGCAATTTTCTTTTGAGAACCCGCCCCCCCTCGACTGGCATTTCAGGTATCAATCAAATATCATGTGGAGCAAATAGGAAGATGAAGTCATCCAAATCACAAACAAGCCCCTAATTGTCATGAACTCACAACCTTTCCTACATATATGAATACAGAAATTCTAGTCCAAGTAATACCAGTACTTCACATTATGCGCAATATATAGCTTGATATGAGTATCTTTTTCTTTCTTAATACTCTGACTGACTAATGGACCAGACTAGAGAGAAAGAATTAAGTATAATTTATTAGGATGGCTCGAACATTGCATCTATATCTATACTTCTATACTACTATTAATCTATATCTATATCTATACTACTATTAAAAGAGCAAACATGAGTTCTCCTATAGCCACTAATTGAGGACAAAGAGGTGTGCGAGGTGGTCTGCTCCGGCAGAACATTTAATCCGGGCCGTTAATTTATGCGGCAGACTATTGATGTAATATGGACTCTCGGATGTGATTTAATTGGATTGATCGGACGTCTCTGGTTATCCTGTGTACAATTTTTGATGTGGCTATAGGAGAACTCATGTTTGCTCTTTTAATAGTAGTATAGATTAGTGGGATAGTAACCACCTCGCACAATTCTTAGGCCTCAATTAGTGGGATAGTAATCCCGTAATTTTCTCTCTGGCCTCACATGCCTCACGATGCCTTCCCCAATTGTTGTAAAAAAATGCCTTCTCGCTCCTCCTCTCATGCCCCAATGACGCGAGCGCAGATCGCCGCTGTTGCTCGCCGCTCCTCCTCTCTGCCGCCCCATGGGCACGAGCGCGGATCGCCGCCGCATGTCACTCCTCCTCGGCTGCCCCATGGGTGTAAGCGTGGATCGTCGTCACCGCCGTCCGCTTTTCTTCTGCTACCCATGGGCGAGAAGCACTTCCACAAAAATGTTGTGCAAATCACGAAGATCAAGAACTTGATCTCTGAATTAATAATTTTTTTATCTGCAGGCATGCGTTGTTGTCGTGATTGTTCTTGTGCCTTGCGTTGGATCAGCGGGAGCAACTCCTCCATCTTCGGACGCTGGCACACGCTCAACCATGTGTATGCATGCATCCATTCTCAGCGGCTCCTCTTTTATCTTCTCCATGTGCTCTCATAGTCCGTCGATTCCCAGATTATGAAGAAAGAAACTGCTCGCATCCACATCATCCGGGCTGGAGCTATATAGCTGAAACTTGATGACTGGACGTCCGATGATCCGCTGATCGAAAGGAAGCCTATGGAGGAGCGGCTCATGATCCACCCCTATGATAGGCAAGATAGCTGGCGGTTAACATCGCAGCACCCGAGCACGGGCTTTCCACGCTGAGATCTAATCACTGCCATCGTGGACGTGGGTCACCGCACTTCTGGTGTAGTATTGTTGAAATCTCACGTCCAGGATTAATCAATATATTTATATATGTACTTCTATATCTGAATTTATATCTATCGTACAGGCACCACAACCACACGGATCACCATATTTGAGTACCTCTATAGTTTTGTTTGTTCACTTAGATGGACTTGGCTGTCACATAAGAACATAATTCACATGTTTATTTTATTGTTTGGTGCATTATATTGGAGATTTCATTTTTATACCACACTGGATTGAGGTGCTGGATTAGGAAGCCTTTTTTATCCTAGCAATTGATCAAATACTTCTAAACGTAGTTAAAGAGTAAAGGTATATATGTGTATATTTTTTTCCATTTAATTTCTTCTTTCATATTATATGATATCAAGTTTCAGACATAGTTGTATGATTTATTCTTCTAGGTTGTAGTGTAGATACGAAGAATCATAATAGGAACTTAATGAATATTGTGCCTTACTATGAAGATGAATAATATTGGCCGACTCAAATATTGTTTGAGTATGTTTCTCCTTAAGCTAACTCACCAAAATCTGAATGACTCTGACTGTTGCGTACAAGTATAGCTATAAGAATCCAAACACCATGTGGAATTCTGAAAGGTCTTTTCCTACATTGTGAGACCTAGAACATGATGCTTTCATGAATCAACAACTACATTTTTTCCAACAAAGTTTAGATTTTTAGGATGGATTAATCAGCAACTACAGTTTTTGCTGTGATCCATTGCGAGGCATACACGTGCTTAGATTTTGATACTTTTTAGTTTGTTTCACAGATGTTCAGTTCAAATGCTGATACTTTTTTAGTTTGTTTCAAAGCTATTTAGTTAAGATTGTAAAATTTTGTGTACAATTTATAGGAGAGCTATGTAAGATGATGAGAAGATTTAGTTATCTGAAAACAGTCCCTGTACACGTGAAGTTCAGCATGGTTCAATGATGTATGGAATTTCAAAAAGCAAAGCTCTGTCTGCAAAAGGTAAAAATCAAAGGGGATTTCAGCCCTTGATCATTTCTGAAATTTGTGAAATGAGATGTATACGACTTTCTTATTTGCTTGATTTGCTATTCACCGAGGGGGTGTCTCAGTTTGGTTTGCCATAGGCCTTCATCGCTTTGCTATGCTGATTCACATGCTCCTTTTAGTCCGAGGTGAGGTGCCGAGAATTAGAAAATCGGTTGCTCCCATTTTGTTCACAAGCTAACTTGCAAGAAACAGGAACGGTCCCTGCATACGTATTGTTTTGTTATTCTCATTTGTAAGCACAAATATGTCTATCATCAAATATATTAGAGTTGGCAACCATGGTAGTATAGCATTAACAGTGTATAGACAATACTCCCTCCGTCCGCGAATAAGTGTACATCTAGCCTTTGTCTTAAGTCAAAGTTTTAAAACTTTGACCAACTTTATAGGAAAAAGTATCAGCATTTATGGCACTAAATTAGTATCACTAGATTCATTTTGAAATGTAGTTTCATAATATACCAATTTGATGTCATATAAGTTACTACTCTTTTATATAAAGTTGGTCAAAATTTTAAAACTTTGACTTGGACCAAAAGGTAGAGGTACACTTATTCGTGGACGGAGGGAGTATGCATTAAAACAGTTAGTGCCGGTAGTACTTCTAGCTTTTTATTTCTGGAGTCACAAATTAACTTCATTTCAAATGTTTATATATTGTCTCAATTCGAGCCACAAAATTACCCACTTATTTTGTTTTCTATATTCTCTGTTTTTAAGCCTCCATGTCCTAACATTGAATGTCTTAGATAATTTGGTGACGGATCATATTGCTTTTTACTTACACATGCTCTTGAAATTGTACACAGTATGCATCACATGCTTATAGTGCTACTTCTTGTGTTCTTTATGGGTTCCAAAATTTTCTTTGTAGAATCAAATTAGTTATGGATTATACGGATAACTTTACGATTTGGCTGTGTACCATGACGAATTATGGAAAACAGATTTGTTTTGGATATGTGTTCAGTTCTGAAGGCAATGGTATAACAACTATGTGTTTTCAGATATTTAAAAGGAATTTCACACTATGGCAAGAGGATCTTCAATTAAATGCAGCCCTGTTCATTTTTACTTAGCATTAAGAGTTGAATATATACTCCTTATGGTGGAATATTGATGTCTGCTATTTACGCTTTGTGTCCTATGTTTTTCTCTCACCGCACTGCAATAAGAATATTTTTCAAATTATTCACCATGATGTCTTATATTTTGGTGCTTGCGGGTCTGCCACTGGGATAACTATTTCTTGATGATAAACTGAAATTTCTTGTAATATCCAGTGTCTTGCGTTGTCGAGTGTCACTCTTTCATTATGAAGGTATCTGTCCGACGTAATAAAAAATCCTGAATTTTGCATGGGTGATTGGTTTAACAACCTCAATCGCTGCACCTCACTGCCAACCACACGCAAGCTTCCCCCATGCTTTAGGTGAGAGCAGCGGTTTCATTGCCCTTTATCCTGTTCGGATTTCAAGTTTGATAGTTTCCCCAACCCAGATTATAAACCCCTTTGATTTGTTTTCTTGTTATAACTCTGTTTGCAATTTTGTTTCTCCGTCACAATTTGGTCGATCCATTCTTATCTACAAATGCTTATATATAAACAAATGGATACAAGGTTCACAGTAGTCTTGCAGTTTGGACTACCAAGAAAAGCATGTGTTTGAGTAGTATAGCGTTAGATGTCATTTTCTTGTTTACTGTTTTTGATTGACTTTTTCTATCGTGCTTTATGAGTAGATATGGATCCAATAGCGAAAGTATTATTGTTGTCTAATTCTTGAAGTATCTACCTTTCGAGCAGACCTTGAACACATGACAAGGAAACGAGGATATTTCGGAGTCCTGGTTTCACTATGTTCAAGGACGTAGGGGCCACCACCATCGTTGCTTCCTTCCAACTAAAGGTCTTAGGTATTGGTTTTTGTTCCCTAATAGTTGTCGTTTGGAGATCATGATAATAGTTTTCAGTAAGATAGCCAAGAAAAGCGATTAGCATTGCAATAACTTTTTAAAGGATAAGCCGCCTCAAGGGTGATTTCTTTCTTTTGAACGATAGCATAGAGCATCTACAGCCGGGTACACTAAATCCGACCCCCTCAAACGCCCGCGGACATGCCCGGACGTGTCAATGGACTGTGACCGGTCACACCTCAAAAATTCGTTGTTACAACCGGATACCTCAATCCATACAGTTACATGCAACGTGAAACCTAATCTAAGCGAAGCCCGTCCGGTTCCGCCGTGTCCATGTCTGGCAGGCGGCTGCGCCTACCCAAATGTTGCTCCGACGTCGATGAGGTAGAGTAGGACATAGGAAACCCATCGGCTCACGGCTCAAGGCGCTGCCATCTTCCATGCCCTACTCATCCTCTTCGGAACCCTCCGCCTTCATGTTGCCGATCGAAGTAAGGTCGTCGATGGATCCGTCGTGCTCGGGCGATGCCGACACGGCCACCATGGTGCGGCTCTGTCGCCCGGGGTTGCAGGCCATCCGTGGAGGCGCCGGAGAGTGCGACTCCGCCTCGTCGACGTCAGCCGCGAGGGCCACCGCGACCTCTGTGCCCTCTGCCTCGCATGAAGGGCACGCCGCACCATACACTCAGCGTACGGTCCACGGATGGCCTCGTCGTTGGCACGCCAACGAAGGGGATGTGCATCTGCCACGGCGTTCGACGCCAGACGAAGAGCACCGCCTCCGGCGAGGCAACGACGACGTGCTGCACGTCGGATCACGCGCCATTTGGGCAGACGCGATTGATTCCCGGCCCGCGGGCGCGGCTGAGTGCAATGCGGACGGCCATCTATTCCTCAGGCCCGTCTATGGTGTTATCGTGCGTTGCACGTGCAAGCTTACTAGTCAGAGCAAATTAGCCTGGATTCTTGGGTACTGAATCTCACTAGAATAATTTGAAACGTAGCACGACAAATAATATGCAGTGTCATCCTTCTTAAACTTGGTCTCAGCGCACCCACCACGACCGAAAAGATCAAAGGCATAAACGGTGGCATCAACCTTGGGCATTGACAAGCACATGTAAGCGGTTTCGGTGCTGATGGAGGGGGACACTCCAGCAGACACCATGAGCGGACGTCTCTTCTTGCCGAGAAACAAGACTTTCCCGTCAAGGCCATGCAAGGGTACCATGTTCTTTGCGTCCAAGTCCACTCCATACACACCCATAGTGCACTCACTCTGGGTTCGGTGTTCACCGCAAGCACGAAGGCAAAGAATCAGCTCTCCATTATTTTCCATCAGGAACATTTTGCTTCGTCCTCTGCATAGCTCGGCTTTGAAATTTTTTAGCGATCCGAGCCCCTCGTGTAGTTCGTGGTGAACGGACACCACAAGCTGCGGCGGTTTGTTCTCCGCACTAGTTTGAGTTTCTACCAAAGAGATGTTCCTGGGCGTGGCAAAGTAGACGCGGCCTGCGAAGGGCAAGACTGATATGATCCGATCGCGTGAATGGATGTGTGTCCAATGCTGGTCGCCGGGCTTAGCGATGGCTAGGTAAAACGAGCGGAAGTGAAGTACAACCATGCCGTCATCGGCGATGCCAGCACCGCGCAGCTCAAGACCAACCAGGCCAACATCCCAGTCGTCCAACAGCGTGGCTGCACTTGGAAGCTCGGCGATCTGCCCCGTCAGCGGGTTAAGGAGCTGGCCAACGCTGGTGCTCAGGCGAAGAACAAGGCCCTCGGACGTGGTCGCGACAACATGGTAGGGAAGGGCGTATGGATCCGGAAGCGCCTGGTAGATGGACCTGCCGGTGAAGACATTCAGGAAGCGTCGTCGTCGGTTGTGGTTGTGGACTTGACTATGTTCATTCGGGAGCATGATCCAGCGCCGGGGATGGAACCGACGGTCTAGAACGCCCAGCGGGCGCAGGTGGCCGGAGCACGCGCGCCACGGCCTGCACGTGGCGCGGAAGCGAACGAGGTCAACGAGGTCGTTGCGCAGGACGTGCTCGGCAACCAGCCCAGCCGGTCCGGCGTCCAGGTTCGCCCAGTCCCTCCGGCGGCTGCGTGGATGCCGAGCACTGGACGGCGACATGTTTCTGAGCGTCCGGCCGGCCGCCAGCTAGGTCGGGGAAACGTCAGGGTCTGACGATAGATGAATGCTTTGATAAGGAACTACCGAGTACCAGGATCAATTTCGTTTTTTGTTTCTCCGGTTATGAGTATATGTTTACATCTACAGGTTTCAAAGGAGATTTAAGAATTTACATGCGATGTCCCACGTAACTATGGAAACAGCAAGCGATTCAGGATGGAAGCTTTCCCTTAATTACGTGGGACGTGTCCTAGACCTCCCGCGCCGGGTACTTCTGGAGATGGGCCGGCTGGCCGCGGCGCCGGACATCGGCCTGTTGGAGCGTAACGGCAACCACAGGGAAACCACCACCGCATTATGTTGCTAGGCCGGTGCAGAACCGGTCCACTCAGCCTCAGTCGATCAATAAAGAGCCTAATGTTCCGCCCCGAGGCCAGTGGGGGGACGACGGGTATGATGCATACGGTGAAGGACAGCACCGCGGCTCCTCGTCTACGGGAGGAGGGTATGGTTACGCTTGGCAGAGCGACGGGTCGGCTGAGAGACCGTTTCGTGGGCCGGCCGGCGGTTTCGTTGAGGGGGCCTCCGGCCCGGATCACCGTCAGAGAGGAGGTCATCGTGGCAACCGTGGTGGTCGGAGCTGGGGTCGTGGGAGATTTCGCCGCCCACCACCACCTCGGGTGTATGTTCCTACAGATGCTACGGAGGAGACTCAGCTTTCCTCAGAGCTTCCTCCACAGGCGATGGAGGTGGTGAAGGAGTTGGCCAATGTTGAGGTTACTGAGGCTGGGATGGTGGATGAGGCTGCCGACAGGTCTGATGCAGAGAGGGCGTCCAAGTATGCCCGTAAGAAGGAGAGGATGATTTGCTATCGTTGTGGCGAGAAGGGCCACTTCATTGCTGAGTATGTGGCCCAGCTGTGTGAGTCATGTGGCAAGCTTGCACATGAGTCGGGAGAGTGCCCGATTTTGCGTGACTTACCTCCGACTCTGAACATCTATGGAGTCTACTGTGCTGAGCTCATGTTTTTCGAGTCCCCGGCGGCGAGAGAGGTCCCGGAGGATAACCAGAGTTCGACTACTGGGATTGTGAGAGCGACCCAGGGCGAGGTGACTGAGGCACAGTTTGTCAGGAGGTTGCAGGAGTTAGCTCCCGGTGATTTTGTTTGGGAGTTGGTGCTCATAGAAGATAGAGTTTTTAAGGTTGATTTCCCATCTGTTGATGACTTGCAGAGATTGTTGAGTTTTGGCTTGTGTAAAGTTCCTGGTACTAAGTGTATTCTGGAGTTTAACGAGTGGAAACAGGTCGAGCCTAAAGGAAAACCGCTTACACAGGTATGGCTGCGGTTTTTGGGGGCTCCATCTAAGCCTCTGCAGGATGCTCGCGTGGCGGCCAGTTTGGGCATCATGGTTGGAAAGACAGAAAAAGTGGACATGGCGTTCACTCGTGCCAATGGGATTGCCCGGACTTGTCAGCATTCTGGATATTGAGTATGTGCCTGATAAGGTCAAATGGACTTATAAGGGCGAGGTGTTCCCGCTAGATATTGAGTTCGAGGACACCGACTTATTTGATGATGCGGTTAACGGCAATGATGTTGACATGCACGACCGGGAGGGTGGTGCGGGGACTAAGGGGGCACCGTCAGATGAGACCATGCGAGAGGGATCCAACGTTTCTCACGCTCAGTCGGCCGGGAATGGATCGGAGGCTCAGCCCACAGCCTCACAGGCGGTACCCATGACTACTCTACGTTTTGGGTCTTTCGAGCCAGCCTCGGCACCTCCCAGGCTCTGGAGTGACAGGGTGGAGTCGAGTGATGATCTTGAGCGCACGCTTCCTTGACTGGAGTTAGAGATGGAGACTGGTGTGTCTGTTGCTCGTCAGGCAAGTTCTTTGGGAGGCGTTGCGGCGTGGTGGCACGGTGATGGTTCTCTTGGACTGCAGACTCCCGCGGGCGCGACTTCGGTGTCGGCGATCGCGGGGGCGATGGGGTGTGGGGGAGGGGGTTCGGGACATGGAGTCCTCTCTCCCCCCGTCCCGAGGCCGATGCAGGTGTCATCGGTGGCGTCGGCCCCGAGGGGGTCGGCTCCGGCTGCTGGAGGGACCTCGAGGCAGGCGGCCTCGACTCCTTCGGCGACGGTGGTGGCAACCACTGTGGCTGCTGCTGCGGGAGGGGGGACGCCAGGGCAGGAGGCCCGGTCTCCACCCTCTACTCCGATGGTCAGGAGGACCATCTCACCGATGCCTTTCCCGTCCGAGCTGCCGGTTGGGGCGGGAGCAGACCGCGGGCAGGAGGCCCCTGTCTTACGCTCCTCCCCACTGCCTGATGTGGGGCACTCGTCCAAGGGGATCGGGAGCCCGTAGACGCCTTCTCTAGTGACTTCGGCACCACCTGTCAGAGTTTCAGTGCCAGGTTATACTAGGGAGGAGGTGATCGCGTTTGGTGGGATCCCGGACCCTATCTCCGAGGGGAGACGGATGAGTGCTCGCATCCTCGACGTCCCGGAGGTGGACGATATGCAGCAGAGGTGCGCTATGAGGGCGGCCAAGCTGCAGGAGGCTGCTTTTTCTTCTGGTATGTCCGTCAACTTGTCTAATTCCCTATTGCATTTTTCTAATGAGGACATTATAAATAATGCAAACCAATTAGGAGTTTCACTAGGTGCTACGGATAGTGAAATTACCAATTCGGTGAATGATATATTAGACCTGGAGGCGGAACGTGCTTTAGAGACTATTCGTAATCTTGCAGTAGTTAAACCAATGAATGATGATGAGATTAATGCGTTAGGTGTTAGAGTGCTTGATAGCCTGTGTGAGGATCTAGCACCCACTAACCATGACGCTGAGGAAGATGATGTACCCCTACAGAATGACGCTAGAAATATTTGTGAACCCGGTCATGAGGAACAGGTGACTGAGCTTAGTAAACCTAAGCGTAAGTGGAAACGGAAGATTTATCCCGATTCCGCAGTTCGTAGGAGTGCTAGGATTCGAACCACACAAAAATTCCATGATGAACTATGAGAGGCATATTTTGGAATAGCAGAGGTCTTAAGGACTTCGCTAAAAGAAGATTCCTGGCCGAGTCAGCTCTAGAGCAGAAGCTAGATTTTGTTGCTCTATCTGAAACAGGTAGAGATAACTTTGCACCGCAGTTTCTCTCCTCACTAGTTGGTGGTATTGATTTCAATTGGCATTGCCTACCTCCGCGAGGAAGATCGGGGGGTATCTTACTAGGTGTGAGATGCGATTCACTTGAAGTCCGTAGTGTAGTGATGGGTGACTTCGCGGTAAAGTTTCGAGTTAGGTCTAAGACGGATGGCTTTAACTGGGCTTTGGTGGCGGTATATGGTGCCGCGCAGCCCGAGTTTAAAGCGGAGTTTCTAGCAGACCTCGTTAAAATTTGTGGGTCAGAACAACTACCGATTTTAGTTGGAGGTGATTTCAATATCATCCGGAGGCGAGAGGAGAAGAACAATGATAACTTTGACGACAGATGGTCCTTCATGTTCAACACCATTATTGAAAGTTTGGATCTGAGAGAGATAGAGCTCTCAGGCCGAAAGTTTACATGGGCCAACGCTCTGCCAAACCCAACCTACGAAAAACTTGATCGGGTTCTTGCAAGCGTGGAGTGGGAACAAAAATTCCCATTGGTCACGGTGCAAGCTCTTTCGAGGGGAATATCTGATCATACCCCATTGTTCGTGGACTCAGGGGAGCCGAACCACGTGGGTAACAAGAACACCTTCTCATTTGAGACGTCATGGTTCGAACGTGAGGGGTTATTAGATTTGATAGCCAGGGAATGGGGTAAAGATGTTCGAGGCAAAACTCCTATTGAGCGATGGCAGAATAAGATTAGGAATTTGAGAAGCTTCTTGCGGGGTTGGGCTAAGCACCTTAGCGGTGTGTATAAGATTGAAAAGGATAGACTCCTTTCTCTTGTACATGACCTGGACATAAAAGCCAAGTCCAATAGTTTATTACCCGTAGAGCTTCAGGTTAAAAATGAGGCGGAGCAGAGGTTAAAAGAACTGCTCCGCGAAGAAGAACTGAAGTGGGCTTTACGTGCTAAAGTACATAGAGTGGTCCAGGGGGACGCGAATACTCAGTTCTTTTATTTAATTGCTAATGGCAAGCACAGAAAGAAGCGAATCTTTCAGCTTGAGCAGGACGAGGGTACGATTTTAGGTCAGGATAACCTAAAAACGTACATCACTGACTACTATAAGCAGTTATTTGGTCCACCGGAGGATAATACGGTGTCCCTCGATGAGTCCAGAACTGAGGATGTACCTCAGCTTTCGGCTGCTGATAATGAGCTTCTGGTTGCCCCGTTTTCGGAGAAGGAGGTTTTTGATGCTATTGCACAAATGAAAAATAATAAGGCTCCCGGACCGGATGGTTTCCCGGCCGAGTTCTATAAGAAGTGCTGGCACATTATTAAGGGGGATTTACTACCTATGTTTCAGGATCTATTCTCTGGACAGCTTCAACTATTCCACTTGAATTTTGGGACTATCACACTACTGCCTAAGAAGACGGATGCGGTCAGAATTGAGCAATTCAGGCCGATTTGTCTCCTTAATGTTAGTTTCAAAATCTTCACCAAGGTCGGGACCAACAGGCTCACACAGATTGCGCATTCTGTGGTGCAACAGTCCCAAACCGCGTTCATGCCAGACAGAAACATCCTAGAAGGGGTGGTAGTCCTGCATGAAACGCTCCATGAAATCCACTCCAAAAAATTAGATGGAGTGATTTTTAAAGTGGATTTCGAGAAAGCGTATGATAAGGTAAAGTGGCCATTTCTCCAACAATCTTTGCGTATGAAAGGGTTTGATGAAGCCTGGCGCAGACAGGTACAGTCATTTACGCAAAAAGGTAGTGTGGGAATTAAAGTTAATGATGACATAGGTCATTACTTCCAGACACATAAAGGCCTATGACAAGGAGACCCGATGTCCCCTATCTTGTTTAACATTGTGGTAGATACGTTGGCAGTTCTGATAGGAAGGGCTAAGGATAATGGTCAAGTAGGTGGATTGGTGCCTCATCTTGTTGATGGAGGTATCTCTATTCTACAATACGCTGATGATACAATCATCTTTATGGAGCATGACTTGGTTAAGGCAAGAAATATGAAGCTGGTTTTATGCCTATTTGAACAATTGACCGGGTTAAAGATAAACTTTCATAAGAGCGAGCTGTTCTGTTTTGGTAGGGCCAAAGATGAACAGGACGCTTATAGGCAATTGTTTGGATGTGAGTTGGGAGAGCTACCTTTCTCATACTTGGGGATTCCTATCCACCATCGTAGGCTAACAAACAGAGAATAGAAGTGCATTGAGGACCGATTTGAGAAGAAACTGAGCTGCTGGAAGGGCAAGCTCATGTCATATGGAGGCCGGTTAATCCTAATTAACTCGGTACTCACAAGTTTGCCGATGTTTCTTCTTTCGTTCTTTGAGGTACCAGTTGGTGTTAGGAAGAGACTGGACTTCTATAGATCGCGGTTCTTCTGGCAGGGTGATGAGCTTAAAAGAAAATATAGGCTTGCTAAGTGGGATATCATTTGTAGACCGAAGGACCAAGGGGGTCTAGGTATTGAGAATCTCGAAATTAAGAATAAATGCCTTCTTAGCAAGTGGCTGTGGAAGCTTTCGTTGGAGACTGATGCTATGTGGGCACAGATCCTTCGCGGCAAGTACCTCCAGTCAAAGACTTTGTCACAGGTATCTGTAAGGCCGACTGACTTGCCTTTCTGGAAGGGTCTCATGAAGGTCAAGCAGGCATTGTTTAATAGGACAAAGTTCGTTGTTGGAAACGGCACAAGTACACGTTTTTGGGAGGATACTTGGCTCGGTGACACACCCTTGGCCATCCAATATCCCTCTTTGTATCGCATTGTTCAACGAAAGGAGGTGGTCGTTGCTTCGGTCATCCAATCTACCTCCCTTAATATTCAATTCAGACGAGTGCTAGCGGGCAATCGTTGGGAAGAATGGCTCCATCTAGTTAGGAGACTGATGAACATCCAGCTTTCTCAACAACCCGATGAATTGCGCTGGAAGTTGACTAAGTCTGGAGTATTCACAGTCAAATCAATGTATATTGATGTTATTAATTCGAACTCCATTCCTACGTCCAAACATGTTTGGGATGTCAAAGTTCCTTTGAAAATAAAAGTGTTTATGTGGTTTGTCCATAAACAAGTAATTTTAACTAAGGATAACTTGATGAAGCGTAATTGGACAGGACCTACTAGGTGTAGTTTCTGCGATCGGGATGAGACTATTAAACACCTCTTTTTTGATTGCCCGCTGGCCAAGGTACTCTGGCAGACGGTCCACATTGCTTTCAATATCAAACCACCGAATTCTGTTAATGCTTTATTTGGGACATGGCTTAATGGGATTGAGCCCAACTTAGCGAGACATATTCGGGTTGGGGTTTGTGCTTTGATGTGGACTATCTGGAATTGCAGAAATGATCTGGTCTTTAACAGAATATCATGTATACATTTTTTGCAGGTTTTATTCCGGACTACGGCTCTGATCCGTTCGTGGTCGCTACTCACCCAGACGGAGGCCAGGGAGCATTTGGTTATTGGGTCTATCCGTTGGGAGATGGTAGCTCGGGTTATCTTCAACCGGTTTGGATGGCGGTCATGTAATAGGATAGGCATTTAGTATTCCTACCTAGTTTACCCAGCCGGTTGTGGCATCTTGATGTGGCTAGTTGATGTATCTAGCTTTTTCGGGCTCTGTGTGAGCTTGTTCTGTTTTTTTTCACTTATGAGGATCTTTTAAACCTTGTTGGCACTACTCTATTTTGTTAATAAGAGGGCCGTATGCATCGTACTGATGCAGAGGCCGGGGTTTCTCCCTTTTCGAAAAAAAACGTGGGACGTGTCCTGCGAATGAGGAATTCAGGATAGCGTTTGTGTCCAACTTGTATTGGGTACGTGGCGTTGTGCAGTCCCAGCCCCCTGTGGCTCCTGCTCCATGCGGCCAAGCTGTTCGTCAGGGTGCTCTGCTCCGAGTATATCGCGGACGGTCAATTCTCAGGTCTGTTTTGTGGCGTCACCCCAAGCCACACCTGCTTGCCGAAGCCGCGCGATATCGTTGGCCCGTGACCTCCAATCCACTAGCTGCCAAACCGGCCTCGTCGCCCCGTGGATTCCCGTCTCGCCATCAAACTGAACTCATCACCATGCGGAATGTCATATACATATGGAGTATCCTAAAGGGTATTGGGCTGCTGACCAAAGGGGTCATACGTCTGGTAGGAGATGGCGCGTCTATAAACATCTGGACTGGCTGTTGGTTACCAGGATTTTCTGGACAGTGGGGCACTCAGCTAGTTGAGGAGATTTTCTGGCCACAGGATGCATCCATGATTTTGGAGCTGCCACTGAGAGCTTATAAGGAGGATACATCTCGAAACAGGGTTATATATACGGAGAATACATGGGCTTGGTTCTTTGTTCATAATGGCAGGTTGTTAGTGAAAAGTGCATGTAAGTTACCGAGAGAGATTGATAATCAGGGTAAGGCACAAGGGACACATGATAGAACAAGCTTCTATTGGTATGGAGTGTGGAATGCACCATGTAGTCCAAACACATGCAACAATTCCTATGGCGCATAGCCCATGACAGCCTCCGTACGATGTGGGAAATTCAGAGGAGAGGTATTGATGTGGAACCGATGAGCCTATTCCTGAAGTGTAAGGAAGTGAAACGTGTCTGGGACAGATTGAAGATGGAACAAGAAAGGCAACAACGGCCGTTTCGGACCGAAGGAATTCCTGCATATGCTGAACTGGGATACACACAAGGAAATGCTGGGAAAGACGCTGAAGTTGGTAAGCTGCAATATCCCCAAGACCCCCCACATGCCGAGGCAGAAGCTTGTATAGCATTAGCAGCCCTCCAGATGGCTCAAGAATGGGGAATGGCCCAAGTGATGATCAAAAGTTCAAAACTGATTCCCAGGAGCTGGTACACGCGGTTCAAAAAAAAGAAAGCGATCTAGCTCCAAATGGGCTTCTGTTTAGAGAAATAAAGTATTTTGTTTTCTTTTCAACTTCTCAGTTTTTAGTATCCTTATTTGCCAAAAAAACTTGTAATAAGGTGGCTGATGCCTTTGCGACTTTTGCCACAAAGATGGTCGTCAAACCCCAAGACGTATATATATGGCCGGGAGACGCCTACCTTCATGTCTAATCTGGTTGCCAGTTATCTTGTTATGCATGGTATTTAATGTAAAGTTATCTTCCATTTTCAAACAAAAACAAAAGGCAACCGCAAGCTTCTTCATTTTTTTTTTGACATTTTACCCTGGAAGATAATGACAAATACTATGCAACATCACCCTTCTTAAATTTGGGCTTGGCGCGTCCACCACCAAAGAGATCAATGCCATTAACGTCAGCATCATCCTTGGGCTTTAACCAGCATAGGTATGCGGTTTTTGCGTTGATATAGGGGGATACTCCGGTAGCCACCAAGAGCAAACGTCTCTTCCTTCCAAGAAACAAGGTTTTTCCGTCGAGGCCATGCAAGGGCACCGTGTTTTTTTGCGTCCAAGTCCACCCGGTACACACTCACATTGCATTCCCCGGGGATTTGTTGTTCATGGAGAGCACAAAGGCAAATGATCAGCTCTCCATTATTTTCCACCAAAACCATCCGGCATCGCATTTGGTAGAGCTCGTATTTGAAATTTTTGAACGACCCAAACCCCTCATGTAATTCGTGGCCGGCGGCTATCACAAGCTGCGGTGGCTGATTCGCCCCACTAGTTTGAGTTTCTACGAACGCCAAGAGTGATGTTATCCTGTGTTGGGAAGGGATGTGCATCCAGCGCTCGTCGCTGGGCTTGGCAATGGCGAGGGAAAATGAACGAAAGTGAATGACAACCATGCCGTCAGCAGCGAGGCCCGCGCCGTACAACGCAAGCTCAAATAGTTGCTCATAATCATACTCGGCGATGCTCAGTAGCGTGGCTGCACTTGGAAGCCCGGCGACCTGTCCTGTCAACGGGTTGAAGAGTTAGTAGACGTCAATGCCTAGTTGTACAATGAGGCCCAAGGACGTGGTCCCAAGAACATGGATGCATATGTGAGCTAGATCCAGGAGCCCCCGATGGATGGACTCACCAGTGAAGACATTCACGAACCGTCGCCAGTCGTTGTTGTTGTTATATGCTTTCGGGAGCATGATCCACCGCCGAGGATGGAATCGCCGGTCCAGGACGCCCTCTTACCGCAAGTGGGTGGAGCACGCGCGCCATGCCTTGCACACCACGTGGAAGCGGACAATGTCGAGGATGTCGTTGCCCAGGACGTGTTCAGCAACCAGGCCCGTCGGTCCGGTGTCCAGGTCCGCCCAGTCCCTCCGGGGGCGTTGAGGCTGAGCACTAGACAACGCCATAATTCTTCTCCTTGGTTTGGGATTGTCGCTGTCAAAACCGGCAGATCTCGGGTAGGGGTCCCGAACTGTGCGTCTGAGGATCGAGGGTAGCAGGAGACGGGGGACACGATGTTTAATCAAGTTCGGGCCCTCTTAATGGAGGTAATACCCTACTTCCTGCTTGATTGACTTTGATGAGTATAGGGGTTACAAGAGTTGATCCGGCTTCATGTACTCGGCTTTGCAAGGCGGGTTCTCCATTATAATTCGTATAGTTCGGCTTTTACATTAAATACCGTATCCTTCAGTTTCTGTGCTGCCGTCGCCTCGGCTTCCACGTGTCAAACAAATATGAAGGGTCTAAGTATTTTTACAAGTAACCCCTTGACCATGTAGGGAACGCGTCTATTTAAAGAGATTGAATATCAGATGCCATTCCTCACCAGGCGAAAAATCCTTAGAGCTTGCCATATATAGGAAACCATCCAAATATGGCTGGCGTTCCTAGTTCTTCCTTGCACCCCCACGGCCCTCCAAAAGGCGATTGGGAGAGCTGCTCGGTGTCCCAAGCCCAGTTGACCAAGATTCAGACGCAAGGATATCTCCCTCCCTCGGATCTAATCCCCGTTCGGGCGGGATTAACTTCCATCAACGGCGAAGCCCTGGCGGAGAACTTTCCCAATCCTACTAAAGG
Source organism: Triticum dicoccoides (assembly GCF_002162155.2). Taxonomy (NCBI): domain Eukaryota; kingdom Viridiplantae; phylum Streptophyta; class Magnoliopsida; order Poales; family Poaceae; genus Triticum; species Triticum dicoccoides. Next base: position 646,803,012 of record NC_041391.1, on the reverse strand, counting down.
GGAGCGGATGTGCTTTGTTTCCTTCTTGCTGAGAGGCATGAGATTTCCAATCCACCCTTTCCTCAGAGGTCTCCTGGAGTATTACGGCCTCCAACTGGACCATCTCACGCCGGGCTCCATCCTGCACATCGCGGGCTTCGTTGCTCTTTGCGAGCTGTTCCTAGGCTGCGAAACCCATTTCGAATTATGGACGAAATTTTTCTGCCTCATCCCCCTGCTCCCAAAAGGGATCCATATTCAAGGTGGGCGGCGCCGAAGTATGGCGCATAGTCGGAACAGGATACCTATCCGGCACTTCGAAGAAGGCATCCGAAGAGTGGCCCTCAGAATGGTTCTACGTTGAAGACGTTGTACTCCCGGACCCAATCCGGCGCGGTCTTCCCGAACTCTCCACTGCTCCTTTAAAGAAGCGCGCCAGTTGGCCTCCCCGAAGCCTCGAGGAAGAAGACATTGCGGAGATTAAGAGGCTAGTGAGCAAGATCAGAATACCCACCCACTCCGGACTGTCTATAGTCGAGGTAATGGCGATTTCAATAACGTGATGCGTTCAGCCACTCCAATCCAGAAGGCTTCCCATGTGGCATTACAACGGGGAGGACGACGCATCACGCTGTGGGCACAAGGGTCCGGAGAATTTTGCCGCTTTGGCCGCCATGTTGGATGATCTATATAAAGGGGAGAAGGAAGGCCTCTCTCGCCTTAAATGCCGAGAAGGTTTCTCCATGTATAACCCCATTGACTGGGTGAGTTTTTGATCATAGGCCTCACTCAATCTTTTTTCTTAATTATGCTTAGTCAAACTTAATCCAGCTACCTTTAACATGAATGGAGAAAGGTCGTCACAGGGATCTACAGCCCCGCTCCGCAGTCGGAGAACCATATTCGAGACCTAGATCCTGGATTTGAAGAGGATCCAGATATATTTATAGAATTTAAGGAGGGAGTCTTTTATCAGGCGAACTACTACGACACGGAAGTGACCATTTTAGCCGATTACCCCGGCCTTCTCCCCTCCTCCCATGTAAGTACCCAAGAGACATCCCCTCAAAACGAGTTTTCCCCTTGCGACTCACCTACCGCACTGTATCGTGCTCCCAAGGGGCAACTCTCATCCCATCGTACTGCGGCAAAGGCGTCCTCTAAGAAGATGACGCTTGCACAGGGCGAGTCTTTGAAAAGAAAGGCAAACAATGATACTTCTGGGCCCTCTCCTTCATCAAAGAGGTATAATTTTTTAACACACACTCAGTGGATAGATCGGACAGTGACGTTTCCTATTGTGCCATATCGTAGGAGGAGCGTACGCCGGATTTTATCCGGCCATGCACAGGCTAATCCGACCCTGGACCCTATAACAAGGACTGGGGTTGATGCGGGGGCAATGCCGGATTGTCATCTCCAAGAGGATTTGAATAATGTATCCGTCACCAACTCCGAAGTGGAGAGTGCGATGAATCATCGGCGGTGGAGAACGGCTATGCGCGACCCAAATTTCACCGAAGAGGCATTCAACGCTTTTAGCTCAGCGGATGCATACATCCGAGCTGCTCGGGATGGACTTGCTGGAGCCACTCACCAGCTTTCAAAGGATATGCGGGTAAGAACTTTTGTGCAGAGTTAATAATAATATGCCCGTAGCCCCCGAGTCTTCTTGGGGTCCGTCTGGTGAACTTGAAATTTGACTATTTCGTCTGCTGGTTTGAAGGAAGTGGACTTAGGTCTCTTATCGAGGATTACGTCGTCCCTATCCACTCTGGAACATAGGCTTGTTAATTCTTCGGCCGCAAGGGCCTCGGAGAATGCCTCGAGGGCCAGAGAGGCGGTTTTGTTTTCGGCGCAGAGTTTTATGTCTGGGTCACTGGTGATAGTGATAACTCCGTTGGGCCCGGGCATTTTGAGCTTCATATACCCGTAATGGGGTATGGCTTGAAAGCGTGTGAATGCATCTCACCCTAGCAGGGCGTGATAGCCGTTGTTGAAAGGTGCCACATGGAAGAGTAACTCTTCGGACATGTAGTTCTCCGACGTGCCGAATACCACGTCGAGTTTGATTTTCCCCGAGCATCTTGCTTCTCGACTGGGGATAATGCCTCGAAAGGTTGTGTTACTTTGCTTAATGCGACTCCTGTCCGTTTACATTTTATTGAGCGTGTCTTCGTAGATGAGGTTCAGTCCGCTGCCATCGTCCATTAGCACTTTAGTGAGCCGAAAGTCATCCATGATTGGGATTAGGACCAACGCGGCTGGTGCCCGGACTGAGCGGGATCTTGGTTTGTCATCGACATTGAAAGTGATCACCGTATCGTTCCAAGGATTTATTGTTGCCACTTGGCAGACTTCGGGGTGGTCGCAGAGCGCCCTTTTACGCCGATTATTTGATCAAAAGGTCTCGAAGACCGTGAATACTTTGAGATCGTCGTCCTCCGAAGAGTAGTTCTATGGGGTAATGTTGGTGAGGATACCCTTGCCGCTCTTGGCAACTTGCCGGAGTATCCAACATGCTCGGAGGCTGTGCGTTGGTTCGGTATTCAACATCATGTGAATTTGACAGGGCCTGTCGAGCCATTCCTCGAGGACAGTTCTACGTCCCGTAAAGGGCTTGATTTTCTTGTCCACGGGATGATGATCAGGTGCCCCGCGAGGGTGCATCCTTTTTGCCCATCTAGGAGATGACCTGAAGGCCTGCGGTTCCCAGCAGGCTGTCTGGGTTTTCCAGGCGCTTTCCATTGTGCAGTAGTTCTGGACTATGTGTGCCAAATCTGCAAAGTGCAGTACGTGACGGCGGTTGATGGCAATAAGGATTCCCTCATCCGTACAGTTGTTACAAAATACTGAGATTGCGTCATCGTCACAACAATCTTTGATCTTGTTTTTAACAAGGAGGAATCTGGCCCAGAAGTGATGGACTATTTCCTGAGGCTGCTGTCGTATGTACATTAGGTCGCATATATCCGAACGACTGGAATTGCTTGGGGAATATTGCTTGTGGTGGGTGGGCGGGGTTAAATCCGAACCTTGACCCACTGTGAAGTCAGGAGTTTGAAGAATTTCCGAGGTTACGAGCCCGAGCTCCGGAGTGTCCGGTGAGTTCTTAGGCTCAACGCCCGATTCTATGTTTGGAGGACAGGGAGTGTCCTCCCGAAGATGGGTGTCCGGCTCTCCGAGCTCGGAAGTCCGAACATAGTTTTTTCTCAATGTAGGAGAAGAGTTATTGTCAGCTTGTTCCTCCACAACCGTCACCTGATGAGTGATCGGTGGAGAATTAATTTCTCTCTGGTCGGGTTTAAGCCCAATCCGATCATAGTCAGTTGCGACTGTCGGTGTCAAAACTGGCGGATCTCGGGTAGGGGGTCCCGAACTATGCGTCTAAGGTTGATGGTAACAGAAGACGGGGGGCACGATGTTTACCTAGGTTTGGGCCCTGTCTATGGAGGTAATACCCTACTTCCTGCTTGATTGATCTTGATGAATATGAGTATTACAAGAGTTGATCTACCACGAGATCATAATGGCTAAAACCCTAGAAGTCTAGCCTGTATGATTATGATCCTGCCGTACGGACTAAACCCTCCGGTTTATATAGACACCGGAGGGGACTAGGGTTATACAAAGTCAGTTACAGAGAAGGGAATCTTCGTATCCGGACGCCTAGCTTGCCTTCCACGCCAAGGAGAGCCCCATCCGGACATAGGTGAGAGTCTTCGGTCTTGTATCTTCACAGCCCATTAGTCCGGCCCATGCCAATAGGCCGGACGCCCTAGGACCCCTTAATCCAGGACTCCCTCGGTAGCCACTAAACCAGGCTTCAATGACAAGGTGTCCGCCGTGCAGATTGTCTTCGGCATTGCAAGGCGGGTTCCTTCTCCGAATACTCTAAAATAGTATTTGAACACAAGAAACGTGTCCGGCTCTGCAAAACAAATACCACGCACCACCGCAGAGAGTATAATCTTTCACGAGTCCAATCCGCTGACAACTTTTCGTAGCGTGACATCATGTCGCCGCACGACCATTATTTCGAACCATTTTTTAGCCTACGGCTCCATATTTCGAGATGCGGTTTCATTGGTACGTCTTGTCAAAGCAGAGACCGTGTCCCCTTATTGCGGGATTCTCATCAACACGGGCGTGGGTAACCCAATCATTCTGTTGGCATGATTCCTTGGGAATAGGCAGGTTTTAAGGCCTGGGAGGGGGCATTTGATATTCATCGCCCTTATAAAGGGGCTAAGACCTGTCTTTTCTCCTTTACGCCAACCCTTCCCTCAATCTCTCCCACCTCGAGTTCCAGCACCCAAGGTTCAAGTTAATCGCTTCGCGCTTCCCAGTCATGTCCGGACCCAGCCCTCAAGGCCGGTGGATGGCTTCCTCCGTCATAGAGGAGGATATCGCGAAGCTCCGGGAGGCAAGATACCTTACCGCAGAAATCCTCCACAGGCTTCCTGCTCAAGGGCAGGTTATTCCTACCCCCAGATCTGGCGAGAGGGTCGTATTCATCTCCCACTTCCTCCGAGGGCTAGGGTTTGCTCTTCATCCCTTCGTTCGAGGGCTCATGTTTTATTATGGGCTAGATTTTCACGATCTAGCTCCGGACTCCTTTGTTCACGTCTCGACGTTCATTATCATGTGTGATGCCTTCCTCCGTTTTCCCCCACACTTCGGCTTATGGCTCAAGACCTTCAATGTGAAGCCGAAGGTAGTTGATGGGAAACAGGCGGAGTGCGGAGGTGCTGCGGTGAGCAAACTCGCCAATACTACTTGGCCAAAGGGCTCCTTCACACAAACTTCAGACATGTGGCAGCGGGAGTGGTTTTACATCATGAACCCCATGGTACCAAGTGGGCAGCTACACCTGCATTTTGATCTGGCCCTCCATTACAACTTGGATCATGGACTAATAAGGGGCTGGACTGGGGATCCATTGATGAAGTGCAGATGCTGCAAAGCCGCATTCGGAGCCTCATTGAAAAGGACACCGGTTTCATCAACGTAATCCAAGTAATGCTGGTCCGTCGGGTCCTACCGTGCCAGCGACGACCTCTCTGCATGTGGGAGTTCAATCCAGAAGGACAACGAACCCTTTAGCACTTCTCCAGCACGACGCTCAGAGGAATGTGGAAATTATTCTTCAGGACACGAAAACAGTGGCCGGATACTACAGAGGACATCGGCCTTGACTGCAACCATCCGGATACCTCGGTAAGCACTCAACTCCCGAACACAGCTTAGTTAAATTTCTCATAACAATATACTGAGAAAACCATACTCGACCAGGGCTGGATAAAGAAGGCGAAGAGGATTAGGTGTTAGGCCCCTCTTCCCGAAGACTCAGCTGATCCGGTGTTAACAAGGATGTTGGCTCCGGCGCCATATCAAGTGCCGACGGAGGAAGACAAGGAGGAGAGCAAAAAGGTCCAGGGTGGCCCCCATTCTAGAGGTACGCCAGGCACCTCGTCCGGGGAGATTGGAACTCCCTCTTTCAAAGATGAAAGGGAAGGAGAAACTGACATCCCTTCTCCCCATGGGAAGAAGAGGATCACCTCCGAAGACTTGAAGATAAAGGCTTCTAAGTGAGGGAAGATATTCCTGTTAGGGGCTTCTGGCTTGGGAGTTGATGTTGACATGCAGTCCCTCCATAAAGATAGGCCCTTAGCTGGGCCTATCGTAAGTGAACAAGGCTGTTTTAAACATATCCCGTTCTTTCCTGGTTGCAAGGGTAACATTTAAAATATATGTTTGTAGTCCGGCATGCAGCCTTCCTCCACAGTCCTCCTCCTCGGGGGATCTTCTTCCGTAGATGATGGAGAGCGAGACGCCTCCACAGGTCTCCCCACCCGATAAGGCAGACGATGTCGAGGTGTCTCCCGGAGGATCTCTCCCGATCAACAAGAGGTGCGAGGGATAGTGAAGACCGGGCTCGAAGGTGACACTTCGGCCATCCAGGGTCCGGGGTGTGCGGCCCCTACGGGGACCAACAATAAAGGCCCCGGACTATTCGATTTTCAGCTAGAGATGACTCTAAGGTCGAGTAGACATATTCCTTTGAAGGGAGTCCGTACCCCTTCAGCTTCTTCCAGGGATCCGGAGGCACCGGATACATTGATGGACACATTGCGACATGTGTCTGTCTTAGAGGAACATCGTACCTTGATGGGTATGGTGGTTGAGAGGTTCGTTCCGCGAAAAGCGGATTGAATGAAGTCTTTACGAGCCTGCTAAGAGGCTTCGAGGTACGTAATGTAATATTCTCAATTGTGTTATAAACGTAAAAGGCACCTGTGTATAGATAGTATCCCCTGAGACTCTGGTTGGCGTCCAAAGGGAGGCGATCAGAGGATCCAGAAAGATATGCCCAGGAAATAATCTGACTAATTGGAACACAGTCTGTTACATCCATGGCGACTGCACAAGCTACAGAGATTGCAGATCTGAAGCAGAAACTTGATGTGGCGGATGATGACATCATGCTTATTAACACGCGGCTCGACGAGGCGCAAGGTATGTCTTTGGGGCAGTCAATATATGCAAGTGCTATAATATGAGCATGACGCTGAGAATTCTATACTGAGATATGCATAACTGCAGATAGTGCCGCCACGGTTGAGACCCTTCAGACTGAGCTTGCCCGGGCAAAGGAGCAAGCTAGGATGAGTAATGCGGCTGCCGAAAAGGCAGCTGCTGACTTAAAGGCCGAACGGGCTGCTCGGCGTCAATGCGAGGAGAGAATATCTACTATGGCGCTTGAGCTAAAGGATGCCACTAGCCGATGTGAATTTTCTCGAGGAAGATAACCAAACTAGAGTGGCTGATCTTGACAAGGCCTTACAAAAGGCGAGGGAAGCACGGTCCGAGTCTAGAGCGACTCGGGAGGAGATCCGACAAGCTGGGGAGATCGCGGCTGGTAAGCCCTTCTTATTACAAACTAAATTCGGCAATCCTAAGTATGCCCCGCTTAATCAAATGTGGAGTTCTCCATTCGCATTTTTGGACTTGCCGAAGAGTGTCTCAGATGCGATGCAGTTTTTTCCAAGCGCAAGAAGGACATGTGACGGAAAAGCTTTTTTGGTCGCAATTCAGCATGCCAAAGTGTCCGCTGTTGCTGAATGAACAGATGTCCTAGTGGGCCGAGCTCCACAAGATATCCGGATCTGCCATGAAGGACATCATGGTCCAGCTGTGGCCGACTGAGCCAATTCTGAATAGTTATTTCGGTTTGGTGCGGCGACTTGTTGATGTTGTGCCGCGTATCAATGCTGTTAAGCGGTCAACGTGCATAGAAGATGAACGGATAGCCCTTGCCCGCGTCAAGACATACTGGACAAAGATGAAGGCCGCCGATATTGCAGCGAAATGTCCACCCAAGGGCAAGGACCATCACACGCCAGAGCATTATTTTGAGGATGTCCTAGAGGGTGCCCGCTTGATAGAGGGTCAGTGCGAGAAAGATATAATGTTCGAGTGAGGTGGTTCGAAATTGTAAAAACAATATTATGATATATTTAAGGCTATGTTTTTTTTTATATTTTTGCGTAAAAAGTTTTTGGTGCCTCCTGTGCGGCCGTTTTTTGTATAATCTAAAAGTTTGCCAGTCGTCGGCTTCTGCCCCCTCGCATAACGCGGTGGTGTTCGGAAAAGCACTTGATCACTTTTGACCCAATGTCTTGGTCCATTAAGGAGGTGTCAATGCGGCGAACCAGGAAATCGGACTATATGACTTTAACATTTTCACTCAGCCATAGGAGTTTGACGGTGGGTCTATGATATAGCGCCTGGTATGTACGCAGTTATCCGCATACGGTGCATTGACATACGTGACCAGATGAACGTTCCTTCGTGTAATACGGAAGGAATCGTGAAGATTCCGGTGAGTCGAGTGGTTAACCAGCTCTCGCCGCATCATTACAGTCATTTTTCGGCTTTCTCTACTGAGGTGCTCATCCGGACGAACCAGGACACAATCGCAGTAGTTCTCCCTTTACTACCCTAGCCGATAGAGCGAAACGTAAGGTAGTAAGCACAGGAGCCGGGCAACCCAACTATTGACTAAAGACATGATTCGCAGCTGATGCATATAAGGCCAAACTCGTGACGCCGAAGTGTGCTATAAAGCTGTTCGGACTTGGCGGCAACTCATATGTTGCCATATTGAGCCCTTGGCAATATATGCCGAGGGTAGAGAGCTGAGAAAAAGGGCACTTTACAGGTTTAAAACAAAGAGTGCGGTCGACAAAAAACTTTTGGACCTCCTGTCGCACATCTGCGCTGCCTTGCCTTGGTTAAAGGACTTCTCAACAAGTATAGTCACCTGTGGTAAAAGATAAAAAGTGGTTAGAAAAAGAAAAAGAATATGAGAGTGCGGATGGTGTTATAGGTCTGTCCGCATTGTGCCTCCGCCGGTGACCAGTGTATTTTTAGTATATACTTATGTGCGCGGGACAGACTTCGCGGCTTATATGGGGCAAACGATATAGGCCGAACTGCTAATTCAGCTCTGGGATTGATTGGCCCTGTCTAATGGAGACCGGTGGCTTCATGGGCGACGAAATGTGCGACTTGATAAGGCCGCTTGGTACTTCAGCCGTAGTAGCCGTAGTATGCTCCTTTGTATGGAGGGAGCATTCCGTATTTTCGTTTATCATGATGGTGCCGCGTGGACCAGGCATCTTAAGTTGGAGATAGGTGTAATGTGGGACCGCATTAAAGTGGGCAAAAGCGGTATGCCCAAGTAGTGCATGGTAGCTACTGCGGAGCGGGACAATATCGAAGGTCAAGCCTTCGCTTCGAAAGTTGTTCGGCGAGTCGAAAACGACTTCCAGTGTAATCGAGCCCATGCAATGAGCTTCTACGCCATTGTTCCCTTGAAGGTAGTTGTGGTGGGCCTGATTCTTGAATGATCAATGCCCATTTTGCGGACAGTGTCTTGGTAAAGTAGATTAAGGCTACTGCCGTTGTCCATAAGGACTTTCGTGAGATGGAACCCATCGATAATTGGATCGAGGATGAGAGCTGTCGGACCTTCGTGAAGGATACTCGCTGGGTGGTCCTTACAATCAAAAGTGATTGGGCGGGCCGCCCATGGGCTTATTTTTGGGGCGGCTGGCTCTATGGCACCGGCGTCCTGTAGCGCGCGCTTGCAGTCCACTGTAGGGATGTGCGTCACGTATACCATGTTTACTATCTTTACTTCGGGGGGGGGGGGATTGCTTCTGACCCCCGGTGTTCGGCTGGTGAGTCTCTTCGTCGTCACTGTCACTGGGCGGACCCTTCACCTTGTGTTCGACATTAAGCTTGCCGACTTGTTTGAAAACCCAACAGCTTTTGTTGGTGTGATTGGCTGGTTTAACGAGGGTGCCATGAATCTGGCAGGGCCAATCCAGTATCTTTTCTGAAGTGGATGGTCCATCTCTGTTTGCCTTGAATGGCTTTTTCCATTGACCGTGTTTGGAACCACTGAATCCAGCGTTGACCGCTGTGTCTTGCGTTCCTTCATTGTTATTGCGACACTTGTGTATATTGTGTCGTGGCTTGCCGTTGCCGTCTCTAACTTGGGAAGTACCCGGATCATCGGTGTTGTTGCTTTTATGAGTGAGCCAGCTGTCTTCTCCCGCGCAAAAGCGTGTCATCAGTGTCCAGAGGCCGAATATATGTACCATGGAAGTTATTGCAGAAGGCGTCTTCCAAGTCTTCCCAGCTGCCGATGGAGTTCTCAGGGAGGCTGTTCAGCCAGTGCCGCGCCGGCCCCTTTAGTTTTAGTGGGAGGTATTTCATGGCGAGGATGCCATCACCGCTGGACAAGTGGATATGGAGGAGGAAATCTTCGATCCATACTGCGGGGTCTGTTGTTCCATCGTATGATTCGATATTCATGGGTTTAAACCCATCTGAGAATTTGTGTTCCATTACTTCATCAGTGAAGCAAAGGGGGTGTGCGGCGCCTCTACGTTGGGCCACGTCGCGACGTAGCTCAAATGGAGCTCGTCCGCGGTGCTCGCCCTGGGCGTGATTGTGTTTGTCACGTTAGGCTAGATGGCCGTCATTGCGCGTTCGGGCACGTTCCTGTGATCTGTATATCGATCTGGTCTGACCTGCTCTGTTGTCTAGGTCCTGCCCCAGGTCATGTGTATGATCCCGAGCTGTTGTGTCTCTACCCTTACCACGAGGTGGTACGGGCCAGTGTCCGGCTTGAGTTTCCGCTTTGTCCCGGCCACGTGGTGGTTGGTCAGCCACATTATTTGCTGGTAGGACGGGCTCCAGTGCCTCGTCATCGAATTGGGGTGACAATGTGCGCTTTGGGTAACTTTTGGTTAGGCGCTTGAGGCCGTATTCTTCGGCTGCTAGGACATTAGTCCATCTATCGTTGAGCATATCTTGATCAGCTTGGAGCTGCTGCTGCTTCTTTTTCAGGCTCCTTGCAGTGGCTATTAGCTGGCGCTTTAAGTGCTCCTGATTGAGAGGTTCCTCAGGCACGATAAAATCCTCATTGCTCAGGCTCACCTCGTCCTCGGAGAGCGGAAGGTAGTCACTGTCCTCCGTGTCTTTGTTCCTGGCCTGTTCATTAGGGCTAACTCGCCCATCTTCCCGTTCATCCTGCTCGGAGGTTCGCTCAACGGGGACTTCGTTGTCTTTGGCATCGTCTGGAGTATTGTTTTCTCCTGTGCCGGTTGATGTCTACTACACAATCTTCTTCTTGTAGACGTTGTTCGTCCTGCAAGTGCACGGGTTTGTAGGACAGTAGACGTTGTTCGTCCTACAAATTTCCCTCAAGTGGATGACCTAAGGTTTATCAATCCATGGGAGGCATAGGATGAAGATGGTCTCTCCCAAACAACCCTGCAACCAAATAACAAAGAGTCTCTTGTGTCCCCAACACACCCAATACAATGGCAAATTGTATAGGTGCACTAGTTCGGCGAAGAGATGGTGATACAAGTGCAATATGGATAGTAGATATAGGTTTTTGTAATCTAAAATAATAAAAACAGCAAGGTAACTAATGGTAAAAGTGAGTGTAAACGGTATTGCAATGGTAGGAAACAAGGCCTAGGGTTCATACTTTCACTAGTGCAAGTTCTCTCAACAATAATAACATAGATAGATCATATAACAATCCCTCAACATGCAACAAAGAGTCACTCCAAAGCCACTAATAGCGGAAAACAAATGAAGAGATTATGGTAGGGTACGAAACAACCTCAAAGTTATTCTTTTGGATCAATCTATTCAAGAGTTCGTACTAGAATAACACATTAAGACACAAATCAACCAAAACCCTAATGTCACCTAGATACTCCATTGTCACCTCAAGTATCCGTGGGCATGATTATACGATATGCATCACACAATCTCAGATTCATCCAACCAACACAAAGTACTTCAAAGAGTGCCCCAAAGTTTCCACCGAAGAGTTAAGAAAACTTGTGCCAACCCCTATGCATAGGTTCATGGGCGGAACCCGCAAGTTGGTCACCAAAACATACATCAAGTGGCACGTGATATCCCATTGTCACCACAGATAAATACGGCAAGACATACATCAAGTGTTCTCAAATCAAAGATTCAATCCGATAAGATAACTTCAAGAGGGAAACTCAATTCATCACAAGAGAGTAGAGGAGGGAGAAACATCATAAGATCCAACTATAATAGCAAAGCTCGCGATACATCAAGATCGTGCCATAGAGAGAACACGAGAGAGAGAGAGAGAGAGAGAGAGAGAGAGAGAGAGAGAGAGAGATCAAACACATAGCTACTGGTACATACCCTTAGCCCCGAGGGTGAACTACTCCCTGTCGTGGTTCTAAGCCTGACAGTAGAGTGGGGGGTAGGTATGGAGAGGCAAGGTCTTAGCTATGGAGAGGTTGTAAGCACAAAGGATGTACGAGTTCAGGCCCTTCTCGGAAGAAGTAACAGCCCTACGTCTCGGAGCCCGGAGGCGGTCGAGTGGATTACGAATGTATGAATTACAAGGTGCCGAACCCCTCTGCCTGTGGAGGGGGGTGGCTTATATAGAGTGCGCCAGGACCCCAGCCAGCCCACGCAGGAGAGGGTTTAAGGTGAGTTAAGTCTGGGGCGTTACAGGTAACGCCCCACATAAAAGGCCTTTACTATCATAAAGTCTACTTGATTACAGGCCGTTGCAGTGCAGAGTGCCTCTTGACCTCCTGGTGGTCGATTGGGTCTTCGTGGTCGAGTCCTTCAGGCCAGTCGAGTGAATCCTCGTTGGTCGACTGGAAGGCGACCTCTTCTAAGGATGTCCTGGGGTAAGTTATTCGGATCAGGTCCATGACCCTACCCTAGGTACATAACCCCATCATTAGCCCCCGAATGGATTGAGGCTTCGAGTGAAGAAGGAGTTGATGTCGTTTCCGATTAACCTTTGTGCTCCGGTTGTGCGGTGTTCTGGACTAAAGAATCCCTTTGTCGACAGGAAACAACTTGCCTTCAGTCGACTCGATTCATTCTGTTTTTGCGTCGAGTGATCTTTCAGGCTTCGACGATCTCCGAGCGACGGATCGCCGGAAACACCGCGCCTGACAGACTGATTTGTTGCTCGCGGATTCCGCGGGATGCGAAATTTTGGGGTGCGCGCGAAGCGGGGCGGACCGCGGCGTTCGGATGGGACGGGGCATGGACGCCTCGATCTCCGCGCCGCCTTTTTCGCCACGTATCCCGTCGGCATAACTGTTCCAGATATGATTAGATCGACCGGGCCCACCTGTCATCCACTCGGAAGGGACCTTATAAATGTGCCCGGCGAGGATTTCTGTGCTGCGCCTTAGCATTCTCCCCCTCTCTCTGCTTCCTTCCTCCCTGCTTAGCGTGCTCGCTCTCGCCCCCGCACCACTTCCCTTTGCGCATCTCGCCGGCGACCATGGCCAAGGAGAAGACGGCGGCGCTGGAGCGCGCAAAGAAGGCGTCGGCATCGGAGAAGGCGAAAGGAAGATCCACCACCCGCGGAGGGTCCTCGTCCAGATCCCGCCTGCCGAAGGGCTGGGTCCAAGGAGACTGGATCCAGTCGACCATCACGGAGAATGACCTCCTCGACATGGCCAACGAGGGCTTGATCCCCCACGGAGCTGCGAGGCTTCCGGGGAAGGAGTGGCAGCCCCAGCCAGAAGAGGGTGAGTGTGTGCTTTTGGCCACCCATGTTGATCGCGGGTTTTCCTTGCCACCGAGTGTTTTCTTTCGTGGCTTCTTGAATTTCTTCAGAGCGCAGCTCCACCATTTTACCCCAAACTCCATTGCCTATCTTGCTGCGTTCGTGTCCATGTGTGAGGGTTTCTTGGGCTGTCGACCGCACTGGGGTTTGTTCAAGCATATATTCACGTGTCGCTCTCAGACCGTGAAGAAGGCGAGTCCAGGGGACGAAAAGACCCGAGTCGTCCAAATGTGTGGGGGTTTGGGCATCCAGGTGAGGAATAAGAGCACCTTCCCGCCCATGACCTTTCCCGAGTCCGTCAGAGGCTGGCAGTCGACTTGGTTCTACTGCCAGGTCCAGTCGACGCCAGGGCAGTCGAGTGGACTCCCTCCGTTCACCATGGACCGAGTGAACAAGCCTTCCCCTCTGAAGCTGATTCCGGAGGAGAGAGCCGATGTGAAGATGTTGATGGAGCGCGTGGTGCAGTTGGTTCGGGAGGGAGTGACAGGCATGGACCTCTTGGAGGTTTTCCTCAGGCGTCGCATCCAGCCTCTCCAGTTCCGGAGCCACTGCATGTGGTTGTACTGTGGGACCGAAGACGAGACCAGAGTCCATCCAGAAGCAGTCGACGATGTCACTCTGGAAAGATGGATGGCGGCCGTCACCGGAAACAAGGACAATCCGCGCGGAGCCAGAAGGATTCCTCCACTCGACCACAACAGCGATCCAGATAAGGTACACTTGCCTTGCTCTCCACTGCATTCTTGTCGCATTCAACTCTGTTTACTCTGCCGACTGGTCGACTGATCATTGTCCTGATATTTGCTAGGCCCTCACCGAGCTGTACTCGATGCCCAATGGGGCGCAAGCTTCGACTGAGGAGGGCGAGGCGAGCGGAGGCGAGAGCCAGGAAGAGGAGGAATGGGACTCGGATGTCGCAGAGCACGATGACGACGATGATGATGATGTCGGTGATGAAGACGACGCCGAGGACGAGGAGGAGGAGGAGGAGGAGGTCGTGCCACCGCGCTCGGAAAGGCGGTCGAAGCTCGCCCACGACCCTTCGACTGAACGTGGCAAGGGGGTTGCGACGCAGTCGACCAAGCGCCCTAGGACCACCTCTCCAGCGCCGACTGAAAAGGCGCCGAAGCAGCCCAGGGCGACCTCGTCGAAGCCGATCAAACTCTTGCCGAAGATGAAGGTGTCCATCCCCACCATATCAGGGTAATTGTGCTGTTCATATTTTCTTATTCTGTGTGAACTTTGTCTCTGGTCGACGCTGAAGTTAGTCGACTGATCTTTTGGAGTTGCAGTGCTGCTACTTCTGAGACCTCGGCCCGGGCTGACGACCACGAGATGGAGGATGCAGCAACTTCGAACCCAGGTACTGTATTCTTAACATCGTCCGTAGTCGACTGACTCGCGATCTCTGATCCTGATCCTTCTCCGCAGCTCCACCCAACACTGTTATCAATCTCCCAGACGACGACGCGGAGGAAGAAACACTGGCACGCAGGAGGAGTCGGAAAGCGTCCGCCAGTAAGGTACCTCAGGATGTGACGGCGCCTGAGATTCTGACTGTGGAGGAAGGGAACACCACTCGACACACGGTGTCCTTCGCAAATCCACTGACGAGTGCTCAGCAGCCCTCCCTCTTTACGACGCACCACGTCCCAGAGGATCAAGCTGGCGCAGCGAAGGAGGCAATACGCCAGGCGGGACTCATGATGGAGCAGCTGAAGACCATCCGGGACGCGAGCCAGGCAGCTTATGACGCCAGTTCTGCCCTCCAAAGCAATGTCCAGGTCAGTCGACCGCTGTTTGTTCTGTTGGATATGCTACCAAAAACTTTTCTTTTCCGGAATTTATATTAGTCACCCACTGGGTGTGTCGAATAAACTCCGTGTTAGCGGGGGCACGCTGAGTGCACCGGCTGGGTGTAGTCCCCAAGGCTAAGGTCGACTGCTGGCAGTCGGCCTTAGGCTTTATGATGTCAATCTTTCTGTCAGTCGACTGGTCGACTGGACTTCACAAACCGGTGGGGGCACGCTGAGTGCACCCACTGGGTGTAGTCCCCAAGGCTAAGGTCAACTGCTGGCAGTCGGCCTTAGGCTTTATAATGTCAATCTTTCTGTCAGTCGACTGGTCGACTGGATTTCACAAACCGGTGGGGGCACGCTGAGTGCACCCACTGGGTGTAGTCCCCGAGACTGTGGTCGACTGCTTGTAGTTGATCACAGTCTTAGAGAATGCATCTCGCACACTTTTTTTTTTTGAGGTCGACTGGTCGACTTTGTCTTCAACAGGATTAGTGGGGGCACGCTGAGTGCACCCACTGGGTGTAGTCCCCGAGACTACGGTCGAATGCTTGTATTTGGCTGTAGTCTTAGAAACGTGTGCTTATCCCTTTTTCACTCGGAAGTGATTTATATTTGACATTTAGTCGATTGGTTCTTTGCAGAACTCTTGTGATCTTGTGGCTCGCTACTCAGAGCTGGAACAAAAACATACTCAAGTCGAGCTGAGCTTGAAGCTGGTTCAGGAGAAGCTGACAAAGGCAAAGGAGGAGACCGAAGGTATGTTTGGTGAGACCCTGACGACTGCTTTTCCTCTTGCTTGTTTCAGCACCTGATCTTGCTGTAACTTGCAGGCAAGGTAAGGGAGGCCCAGCAGAAGAAAGACCTTGAGCTAGCTGAGAAGATCAAGCTTGCTGACGAGAAGTTAGCTTCAGTCACCAAGCTCGAACAAGACAATACCAATCTGAAAGCTGCTCTTGGGATTGCCAACAAGGAGGTCAGTCGACTGAAAACTGACAAAGCTGCCCTGACCGACCGAGTCAGCAAATTGACTGAGAAGAAAACTGAACTGGAGGCCTTCCTGAGTGGCCTTACCAAGAAGCTGTTTCTTATGCTTGAAGGTAAACCTCCATGTTTGGCAAATATTTCCAATTGTGGCTTTTTCCATTCGACTATCCCCTTGACTTAGCGATCACCCTTGCAGAATTTTGCCAAAACTTTGAAGAAGAAACTAGCCGACTGGAGCCAAACCTTGACCCCGTCAATTCTCCGGTGAACGACGAAGTTGCCATGGATGTTTTCCGACTGGAGTCTCGTGTTGCAGCTGTCGTGGACTATCTCGCAAGGCTGAAGGCCGCCACGTCTCGCATCGACTCGACGCTCTGGCCTGAGGAGACACTTCAGAATGACCTTGAGTCGCTGATGGCCCGCTTGAACACGATCCCTGGTCGAGTGCAGGAGTGGAAGAAGTCCTCGGCTCGGTGTGGTGCAGATGTCGCTCTGTGTCTGGCCCGAGTCCACTGCAAAGATGTGCGAGAAGAGAAGCTGGCGGCCCTTCGGGTGGCCAATACCAAGAAGCACGACTTCAGATCCTTTATGGAAACTTTCCTTGCAGCTGCCACTCGGATCGCCGACGGGATTGACCTTGATGAATTTGTTGCACCTTCCAGCCCTCCACAGGAGGGGTAAAAAACTTCTTCTGGCTCGACGCTTTAAATTTGCCTCGGTATGCCGAGTGGATTTGTAACCGACAAACCTTAACAGGCTTGACGCCTGAGCACTTTCGGTTCCTTTAGATATCAATTCAAACTTGAATTTGGCGCTTGAATACGATTGCCTTCGGCTCGGAATGTCTTTTGCAGGTTCAAAGCAAGGTGCCTGTGCTGCAATCGACTTATTCTTTAGTCCACTTAGACGAGCACTGGGCTGCAGCTAAGCCCCCGAGTGAGAGGGTTGCTCTTCACTCGGTAGGATTTTTGTAACTTAGGCGAGCACAGGGCCGCAGCTAAGCCCCCGAGTGAGAGGATTGCTCTTCACTCGGTAGGATTTTCACAACTTAGGCGAGTGCTTGGACTGCAGCTAAGCCTCCGAGTGAGAGGGTTGCTCTTCACTCGGTAGGATTTTTATAACTTAGGCGAGCACGAGGCTGCAGCTAAGCCTCCGAGTGGAAGGCTGGCTTACCACTCGGTAGGATTTTTATAACTTAGGCGAGCACGAGGCTGCAGCTAAGCCTCCGAGTGGAAGGCTGGCTTACCACTCGGTAGGATTTTTACAACTTAGGCGAGTGCTTGGACTGCAGCTAAGCCTCCGAGTGGAAGGCTGGCTTACCACTCGGTAGGATTTTTACAACTTAGGCGAGTGCTTGACTGCAGCTAAGCCTCCGAGTGAGAGGGTTGCTCTTCACTCGGTAGGATTTTTATAACTTAGGCGAGCACGAGGCTGCAGCTAAGCCTCCGAGTGGAAGGCTGGCTTACCACTCGGTAGGATTTTCACAACTTAGGCGAGTGCTTGGACTGCAGCTAAGCCCCCGAGTGAGAGGGTTGCTCTTCACTCGGTAGGATTTTGATAACTTAGGCGAAACGGATTCGCAGCTAAGCCTCCGAGTGGGAGTCTGGTTCACCACTCGGTAGGAATTTGATACCTTAGGCGAAACGGATTCGCAGCTAAGCCCCCGAGTGAGAGGGTTGCTCTTCACTCGGTAGGATTTTTACAAACTTAGGCGAAACGGATTCGCAGCTAAGTCACCCACTGAGGGGAATTTCATTGGACAAAAAATAAAAAGTGACAGATATTATGGAGGAACTATGACACTTATTATTTTGGGGTCCATGAACTACAGAAGTACTTTATTGCAACTCATCCGAGTGATAAAGCTTAAGTGTAAAACGGGCGGAGTAACTCCGCGTTCCAAGCTCGGGGCTCGTCGATATTATGCTCGACGTTGTAAAGACGATACGCCCCGTTGTGGAGAACCTTGGTGACGATGAAGGGGCCTTCCCAAGAAGGAGCAAGCTTGTGTGGTTTGTGCTGATCCACTCGGAGAACCAAATCCCCTTCCTGGAAGGCTCGACCTCTCACATTTCGGGCGTGGAAACGCCGCAGATCTTGTTGGTAGATGGTCGACCGGATCAGAGCCATCTCCCTTTCTTCCTCTAAAAGGTCGACTGCGTCCTGCCGCGCTTGTTCAGCTTCTGCTTCGCTGTAGATTTCAACTCGAGGAGCATTGTGGAGAAGATCACTCGGCAAGACTGCCTCAGCTCCATAGACCAAGAAGAATGGAGTTCTTCCGGTCGACCGATTAGGCGTGGTCCGCAGTCCCCAGAGTACAGATGGAAGTTTGTCGACCCAAGCTCCAGCCGCGTGTTTGAGATCACGCATCAGTCGAGGCTTCAGTCCCTTGAGAATCAGTCCATTAGCTCGCTCTGCTTGTCCATTCGACTGCGGATGGGCGACTGATGCGTAGTCGACTCGTGTGCCCTGGGAGTTGCAGAAAGCTCTGAATTCCTCTGAGTCAAAGTTCGACCCATTATCCGTTATGATGCTGTGCGGGACTCCATATCTGAATATTAGTTCCCTGATGAAGCTAACAGCAGTACCGGTTGATGGGGTTATGTACCTAGGGTAGGGTCATGGACCTGTTCCAAGTAACTTACCCTAGGACATCCCTAGAAGAGGTCGCCTTCCAGTCGACCAACGAGGATTCACTCGACTGATCTGAAGGACTCGACCACGAAGACTCACTCGACCACCAGGAGGTCAAGAGGCACTCTGCACCGCAACGGCCTGTAATTAAGTAGACTTTATGATAGTAAAGGCACTTTATGTGGGGCGTTACCAGTAACGCCCCAGACTTAACTCACCTTAAACCCTCTCCTACGTGGGCTGGCTGGGGTCCTGGCGCACTCTATATAAGCCACCCCCCCTCCACAGGCAAGGGGTTCGGCACCTTGTAATCAATACATTCATAATCCACTCGACCGCCTCCGGGCTCCGAGACGTAGGGCTGTTACTTCTTCCGAGAAGGGCCTGAACTCGTACATCCTTTGTGCTTACAACCTCTCCATAGCTAGGACCTTGCCTCTCCATACCTACCCCCCACTCTACTGTCAGGCTTAGAACCACGACAGTTGGCGCCCACCGTGGGGCAGGTGTTTTAGCGATTTTGTGGAGAAGTTGCAATTCTTCCGAGTATTTTCATCATGGTGTCTGCTGGAGTTTTGATCGAGGGTCAAGAGATCCGTCTCGGCACTCTCACCTTCATCGCCGACGACTCCGCATGGCTCCAGGAGGCTCCACTCGACGTAGATGCGCTCCCCGTCCGCGGTGCGACGCATTTTCGTGCATGTATCCGCGGCGTTCTGCTGCAGCAACCATCGACCCAGTATCGGTCGGCTCCTCCGTCTTCCACCCTCCCGGTCTCCCGTCAGCGCAAGCGCTCAGGCCGGTCGAGGCTTCAGCGATGGGTGAGTCACGCGGTGGCTCGCCAGTCGACCACTACACAAGTTGCGGCAATCGAGCCCAACGAATCTCTCTACGGCTTGTTCGATCAGTCGACTGGCTCCGGAGAGACTGCATCCGAGTGCGGAAGCAGTGATCCAGCGGCGGAAATCTTGATGGTCGACGGGCCCCACAGCCCTCCTGGCTTCGCCCGCGGTGGTGGAGCAGGCGACGGCGGCGACCCTGCTCGAGGCTACGAAGAGTACCAGCCCGAGCCACTCGACTCTCTGCAAAGAGAAGAGCTTCGCCGCAGGAACGAGGATCCCCTGCGTATTCCCATCGCAGGAGAAACCCCCGAGGCTCGTGCCTTGGAGGAGGCGCGTCTGGCCAATTTGGCCGAGCGCACTCGACTGGAGAACCTTCAGCGAGCACTCGACGAGCGCGCGCGGCAACGAGTTCCCGACACCAGTCGACGTCAACTCTTCCCGCCGACTCAGGTATATCGAACCCCAATTCAGAATTTAGCAGCTGCGACCCGTATAGCAGAGTCCATTCAGCCTTCGCAGTCAGAGGCTGGCAGAGGTTTGCTGTAGATCAGGGATCTGCTCCGGGCAGCAGGAGATCAGAATTCAGCCGTGTCTCAGTCGCGCAACAGAATTCACAGTCGATCTGTCACTGTGAATACGGTTCAGTCGGCTCACAGCCCCAGATCGCCTCCGCGGCGCGAAGGGCGTGAGAATCGGCGAGATCAATATGGCGACAGACTCGACCGAGATGATAGGCGTCGAGTGCCCTATTCCCCTCCGAGGGGTGGGTCTTACGCTCCTCGGCAGCGAGATGATAGGCGTCAGTACAGTACAGGGCGTAGGGTTCCAGTTGACCCCAGAGAGCCAGGCTTTGACGCGCGATCCATTATCGTGCAAGGGTTGGTCGACCGGAACAGAGCCCATCGAGGCGCACTCGACAGAGATGTGCCCACGAGCAGTCGAGTTCATGTTTCTGGTCCTGAATGTTTCAGCAGAGCTATCAGAGCCGCAGTTATCCCCCCCAATTTCAGGCTGGCAACAGGAGTCAGCAAGTTCACTGGTGAGTCTAAGCCTGAAACTTGGCTTGAAGACTACCGAGTGGCAGTTCAGATCGGTGGTGGGAACGACGAGGTGGCCATGAAGCATTTGCCCCTCATGTTGGAAGGTTCTGCCAGGGCATGGTTGACTCAATTGCCTCCTAGCAGCATTTACACTTGGGAAGATCTGTCCCGAGTGTTCGTCAGAACATTCGAAGGGACTTGCAAGCGACCAGCGGGATTGACAGAGTTGCAAGTCTGCGTGCAGAAAACCAATGAGACTCTCAGAGAGTATATTCAGAGGTGGATCACTTTGCACCACACTGTGGAAAATGTCTCTGACCATCAGGCAGTATGCGCCTTCAAAGATGGTGTCAAGAACAGAGAACTGAGTTTGAAATTTGGTCGAACTGGTGACATGACCTTGAGTCGGATGATGGAGATTGCTACCAAGTACGCCAACGGCGAAGAAGAAGACCGACTCCGAAGCGGCAAGCACAAGCCGAGTCAGTCGGAAAAAGGAAACACCAGTCGGAAACAGAAGCGGAAGGCTGAACCGGCAGCTCCTGGAGAGGCTCTGGCCGTGACTCAAGGAAAGTCTAAGGGGAAACCAAAAGGATCCTGGTACCCCAAGAAGGTGAAGGATAAAGAAGGGAACGACGTGATGGATATGCCGTGCCACATCCACACGAAGAAAGATGAAGAGGGGAATATCATTTACCCAAAGCACACCACTCGCCAATGTCGACTCCTGATCAAGCAGTTTCAGGGAAAACAGTCTAAGGACAAGGAGAAGGAGCCGGACAAGGCCGAAGACAAAGAGGACAGTGAGGGAGGATATCCGCATATCAACTCCACTCTGATGATCTTCGCAGATGTGGAAAGCAGAAGTCGACTGAAAGTGATTAACCGAGAGGTTAACATGGTTGCCCCAGCAAAGGCAAATTATCTGAAGTGGTCTCAAACACCCATCACATTCGACCAATCTGATCACCCAACTCATATTGCCACCCCTGGGAGGCAAGCTTTGGTGGTCGATCCAGTTGTCGAAGGCACTCGACTGACAAAGGTGCTGATGGATGGTGGAAGTGGGCTGAATCTGTTATATGCAGACACGTTGAAAGGTATGGGCATTCCGATGTCCCGACTGAGCACTAGTAACATGAGCTTCCATGGAGTTATACCAGGGAAGAAGGCCGAGTCACTCGGCCAGATAGCTTTGGACGTAGTGTTTGGCGATTCAAAGCATTTTCGCAAAGAAAAGTTGACGTTTGAGGTCGTGGATTTTCAAAGTGCATATCATGCCATTTTGGGGAGACCAGCCTATGCACGGTTCATGGCTCGACCATGTTACGTGTACCTCAAATTGAAGATGCCCGGTCCCAAAGGTGTGATCACTGTCACCGGTGATAGGAAAAAGGCAGAGGAG
>NC_041391.1:646723762-646764795 GCF_002162155.2 Triticum dicoccoides | reverse complement strand
AGACACCTGTAGTACTCCTTTATAATCACCCATTTACGTTGTGACGTTTGGTAGTACCCAAAGTGTTCCTCCGGTAAACGGGAGTTGCATAATCTCATAGTCGTAGGAACATGTATAAGTCATGAAGAAAGCAATAGCAACATACTAAACGATCAGGTGCTAAGCTAATGGAATGGGTCATGTCAATCAGATCATTCTACTAATGATGTGACCTCGTTAATCAAATAACAACTCATTGTTCATGGTTAGGAAACATAACCATCTTTGATTAACGAGCTAGTCAAGTAGAGGCATACTAGTGACACTCTGTTTGTCTATGTATTCACACATGTATTATGTTTCCGGAAAATACAATTCTAGCATGAATAATAAACATTTATCATGATTATAAGGAAATAAATAATAACTTTATTATTGCCTCTAGGGCATATTTCCTTCAGTGGTGAGTCGTGAAGAGGGAGGGCTGCTGCGCACTCGTCAGTGGATTCGCGAAGGACACCGTGTGTCGAGTGGTGTTCTCTTCCTCCACAGTCAGAGTCTCAGGCGCCGTCGCATCCTGAGGCACCTTACTGGCAGGCGTTTTCCGACTCTTCCTGCGTGCCAGTGGTTCTTCATCCTCGTCGTCGTCAGGAAGATCGATAACAGTATGGGGCGGAGCTGCGAAGAAGAATCAGGATCAGAGGTCGCGAGTCAGTCGACTAAAAACGGTGTTAAGAATACAGTACCTGGGTTCGAAGTTGCCACATCCTCCATCTCGTGGTCATCGGCCCGGGCCGAGGTCTCAGAAGTAGCAGCACTGCAACTCCAAAGGATCAGTCGACTAACTTCAGCGTCGACCAGAAATAAAGTTCGCACAGAATAAGAAAATATGAGCAACACAATTACCCTGATATGGTGGGGATAGACACCTTCATCTTCGGCAGGAGCTTGGTCGGCTTCGATGAGGCCGCCCTGAGCTGCTTCGGCGCCTTTTCAGTCGGCGCCGGAGAGGTGGTCCGAGGGCGCTTGGTCGACAGAGTGGCGGTCGCAACCCCCTTACCACGTTCGGTCGAAAGGTCGTGGACAAGCTTCGACCGCCTTTCTGAGCGCGGTGGAATGGCCTCCTCCTCCTCTTCTTCTTCGTCCTCGATGTCATCTTCGTCACCTTCATCATCATCATCGTCGTCATCATCCCCTGCAGCATCCGAGTCCCATTCCTCCTCTTCCTGGCTCTCGCCCCCGCTCGCCTCGCCCCCGCTCGCCTCGCCTTCTTCAGTCGAAGCTTGTGCCCCATTGGGCATCGAGTACAGCTCGGTGAAAGCCTAGCAGATGCCCAAACAAGGATCAGTCGACCAGTCGGCAGGGTTAGCAGAAATGAATACGACAAGGACACAATGGAAAGCAGAGCAAGTGTACCTTGTTTGGGTCGCTGTTGTGGTCGAGTGGAGGAATCCTTCTGGCTCCGCGCGGGTTGTCCCTGTTTCCGGTAACGGCTACCATCCATCTTTCCAAAGTGGCATCGTCGACTTCTTCTGGATGGACTCTAGTCTCGTCTTCGGGCCCACAGTACAACCACATGCAGTGGCTCCGGAATTGAAGGGGTTGGATGCGACGCCTGAGGAAGACCTCCAGAAGATCCATGCCCGTCACCCCCTCCCGGACCAACTGCACCACGCGCTCCATCAACGTCTTCACGTCGGCTTTCTCCTCCGGAATCAGCTTCAGAGGGGAGGGCTTGTTCACTCGGTCCATGGTAAACGGAGGAAGTCCACTCGACTGCCCTGGCGTCGACTGGACCTGACAGTAGAACCAAGTCGACTGCCAGCCTCTGACGGACTCGGGAAAGGACATGGGCGGGAAGGTGCTATTGTTCCTCACCTGAATCCCCAGGCCCCCACACATTTGGACGACTCGGGTCTTCTCATCACCTGGGCTCGCCTTCTTCACGGTCTGAGAGCGACACGTGAAGATACGTTTGAACAAACCCCAGTGCGGTCGACAGCCCAAGAAACCCTCACACATGGACACGAATGCAGCAAGATAGGCAATGGAGTTTGGGGTAAAGTGGTGGAGCTGCGCTCCAAAGAAATTCAAGAAGCCACGGAAGAAAATGCTTGGCGGCAAGGAAAACCCACGATCAACATGAGTGGCCAGAAGCACACACTCACCCTCTTCTGGCTGTGGCTGCCACTCCTTCCCCGGCAACCTCGCAGCTCCGTGAGGGATCAAGCCCTCGTTGGCCATGTCGAGGAGGTCCGTCTCCGTGATGGTCGACTGGATCCAGTCTCCTTGGACCCAGCCTTTCGGCAGGCGGGATCTGGACGAGGACCCTCTACGGCTGGTGGATCTCCCCTTCGCCTTCTCCGATGCCGACGCCTTCTTGGCACGCTCCAGCGCCGCCGTCTTCTCCTTGGCCATGGTCGCCGGTGAGATGCACGAAGGGAAGTGGTGCGGGGGCGAGAGCGGGCACGCTGAGCAGGGAGGAAGGAAGCAGAGGGAGAGAGGGAGAATGCTGAGGCGCAGCACAGAAATCCTCGCCGGGCACGTTTATAAGGTCCCTTCCGAGTGGCTGACATGTGGGCCCGGTCGATCTAATCATATCTGGGAGCAGTTATGAGGACTGGATACGTGGCGAAAAAGGCGGTGCGGAGATCGAGGCGGCTATGCCCCGTCCCATCCGAACGCCGCGGTCTGCCCCGCTTCGCGCGCGCCCCCAAATTTCGCACCCCGCGGAATCCGCGAGCAACAAATCAGTCTGTCAGACGCGGTGTTTCCGGCGATCCGTCGCTCGGAGATCGTCGAAGCTCGAAAGATCACTCGACGCAAAAATAGAATGGATCGAGTCGACCGAAGACAAATTGCTCCCTGTCAACGAAGAGATTCTTTGATCCAGAACAGCGCACAACTAGAGCGCAAAGGTTAATCGGAAACAACATCAACTCCTTCTTCACTCGAAGCCTCAATCCATTCGGGGGCTAATGATGGGGTTATGTACCTAGGGTAGGGTCATGGACCTGTTCCAAGTAACTTACCCTAGGACATCCCTAGAAGAGGTCGCCTTCCAGTCGACCAACGAGGATTCACTCGACTGATCTGAAGGACTCGACCACGAAGACTCACTCGACCACCAGGAGGTCAAGAGGCACTCTGCACCGCAACGGCCTGTAATTAAGTAGACTTTATGATAGTAAAGGCACTTTATGTGGGGCGTTACCAGTAACGCCCCAGACTTAACTCACCTTAAACCCTCTCCTACGTGGGCTGGCTGGGGTCCTGGCGCACTCTATATAAGCCACCCCCCCTCCACAGGCAAGGGGTTCGGCACCTTGTAATCCATACATTCATAATCCACTCGACCGCCTCCGGGCTCCGAGACGTAGGGCTGTTACTTCTTCCGAGAAGGGCCTGAACTCGTACATCCTTTGTGCTTACAACCTCTCCATAGCTAGGACCTTGCCTCTCCATACCTACCCCCCACTCTACTGTCAGGCTTAGAACCACGACACCGGTGTCAAGGCTCTTGATTGGTTTAGCCTCGATCCACTTGGTGAACTTGTCGACTGCCACCAGTACATGCGTGAAGCCACTTCGTCCTGTTCTCAAAGGACCGATCATGTCCAGCCCCCAAACTGCAAAAGGCCAGACGAGTGGGATGGTCTTCAAAGCTGACGCAGGCTTGTGCGACATATTCGAGTAGAACTGACATCCCTCGCACTTATCCACTATCTCCTTTGCCATCTCATTCGCCTTGGGCCAGTAAAATCCGGCTCGGTATGCTTTGGCCACGATGGTCCGAGAGGACGCATGATGACCACAGGTCCCCGAGTGAATATCATTGAGGATGAGTCGACCTTCTTCTGGTGTTATGCACTTCTGACCAACTCCAGTCGCGCTTTCTCTGTATAATTGTCCTTTGATTACGGTAAAGGCTTTAGATCGACGGACGATCTGTCGAGCCTCTTCCTCATCCTCCGGAAGCTCTTTCCTCAAGATATATGCGACATACGGAATCGTCCAATCGGGAATGACCACCAAAACCTCCATGATCAGGTCGACCACTGCTGGGACTTCAACTTCAGTCGGATCTGTGGCGCTCTTGGGCTGCGGAGTTTCTTCGGTGAAAGGATCTTCTTTGACTGACGGAGTGTGTATATGCTCCAAGAACACACCACTCGGAATGGCTTCTCTCTTGGAACCTATCTTTGCTAGATCATCAGCTGCTTGATTTTTCAGTCGGGGTATATGATGGAGCTCCAACCCCTCGAACTTCTTCTCCAGCTTCCTCACTGCACTGCAGTATCCAGTCATGGCTGGGCTTCTCACGTCCCACTCCTTCATCACCTGATTGACCACTAGATCCGAGTCGCCATAGACCATTAGGCGACGGACGCCGAGTGAAATGGCCATGCGCAACCCATATAGGAGGGCCTCATATTCTGCCTCATTGTTGGAGGAGTCAAAGTGAATCTGGAGCACATATCTAAGCTTATCTCCTCTGGGGGAAACCAGGACGACCCCAGCACCGGAACCATTCAACATCTTAGAGCCATCGAAAAACATGGTCCAATGCTCCGAGTGAACTTCAGTCGACTGCTGTTGTTCAATCCACTCGGCGAGGAAATCTGCTATCGCCTGGGACTTAATGGCTTTCTTTGCCTCAAACTTGATATCAAGGGGAAGAAGTTCAATCGCCCATTTGGCCACTCGACTAGTTGCGTCTCTGTTGTGCAAAATCTCCGATAGTGGAGCGTCGCTGACGACTGTGATGGAATGGTCAGAGAAATAATGAGCAACCTTCTTTGTGGTCATGTATATTCCATACACAAGCTTCTGATAATGAGGATATCTCTGCTTGGATGGAGTCAAGACTTCAGACAAATAATACACTGGGCGCTGAACTTTGAGAGTTTTTCCTTCTTCTTCCCGCTCGACCGTTAGCACAGTACTGACGACTTGTCCTGTGGCTGCGATGTAGAGCAACAGAGGCTCTTTGCTGATTGGAGCAGCAAGCACCGGCTGGGTGGAGAGCAGAGCTTTTAGCTCGGCAAACGCTGCATCAGCTTCTGGAGTCCACTCGAACTTGTCAGCCTTCTTCATCAGTCGGTAAAGAGGCAGTGCCTTTTCACCGAGTCGTGAGATGAATCGACTTAATGCGGCCAAGCATCCAGTAAGCTTCTGGACATCGTGCACTCGCACAGGGCGTTTCATTCGGAGAATAGTGCCAATCTTCTCTGGGTTAGCGTCGATTCCCCGTTCGGAAACGAGAAAACCGAGTAACTTGCCACCAGGAACTCCAAATGTGCACTTTGATGGATTGAGCTTGATATCATACCTTCTGAGGTTGGCAAATGTTTCGGGGAGGTCAGCGAGCAGGTCGGAACATTTTCGTGACTTGACAACAATATCATCCATATAAGCTTCCACATTCCGACTGATTTGGGTGAGTAGACACTTCTGAATCATTCGCATAAATGTGGCTCCGGCATTCTTGAGGCCGAATGGCATGGTGATATAGCAGAAGCACCCGAATGGAGTGATGAAAGCTGTTTTTACCTCATCGGGCCCGTACAGACGGATCTGGTGGTACCCGGAGTAAGCATCTAAAAAAGACAACCTCTCGCATCCCGCGGTCGAGTCAACAATTTGATCTATGCGAGGGAGAGGAAAGTGATCTTTCGGGCAGGCCCGGTTGATGTGCTTGAAATCAATGCACATTCGGAGCGACTTGTCCTTCTTAGGAACCATGACGACATTAGCGAGCCACTCGGAGTGGTATATCTCTCGGATAAATCGTGCCGCCAACAGTCGAGCCACTTCTTCACCGATGGCCTTTCTCTTCTGGACGGCGGACCGCCGAAGATGCTCTTTGACTGGTTTTGCAGACGAGTCGACTCTTAGGCGATGCTCAGCCAGTCCCCTGGGAACACCTGGCATGTCAGCGGGCTTCCATGCAAAAATGTCCCAGTTCTCACGGAGGAACTGGATGAGCGCTTCTTCCTATTTTGGGTCGAGTGTTGTGGAGATGCGGGTCGGAGCTGCTTCGGGATCGGTCGGGTGAATGTGAACAGGCTTCGTCTCACCGGACGACCGGAATGCAGACTCTGTGGCGGGCTTCTTGGATCGCAGCAAGTCACTCGGATCTGCGTTTTGCTTGTATTCTTCGAACTCGACCGCTGTCACTTGGGAATCGGCAATCTTGGAGCCCTTCTGAAAGCACTCCTCTGCCTTTTTCCTATCACCGGTGACAGTGATCACACCTTTGGGACCGGGCATCTTCAATTTGAGGTACACGTAACATGGTCGAGCCATGAACCGTGCATAGGCTGGCCTCCCCAAAATGGCATGATATGCACTTTGAAAATCCACGACCTCAAATGTCAACTTTTCTTTGCGAAAATGCTTCGAATCGCCAAACACTACGTCCAAAGCTATTTGGCCGAGTGACTCGGCCTTCTTCCCTGGTATAACTCCATGGAAGCTCATGTTACTAGTGCTCAGTCGGGACATCGGAATGCCCATACCTTTCAATGTGTCTGCATACAATAAGTTCAGCCCACTTCCACCATCCATCAACACCTTTGTCAGTCGAGTGCCTTCGACAACTGGATCGACCACCAAAGCTTGCCTCCCGGGGGTGGCAATATGAGTCGGGTGATCAGATTGGTCGAATGTGATGGGTGTTTGAGACCACTTCAGATAATTTGCCTTTGCTGGGGCAACCATGTTCACCTCTCGGTTAATCACTTTCAGTCGACTTCTGCTTTCCACATCTGCAAAGATCATCAGAGTGGAGTTGATATGCGGATATCCTCCCTCACTGTCCTCTTTGTCTTCGACCTTGTCCGACTCCTTCTCCTTGTCCTTAGACTGTTTTCCCTGAAACTGCTGGATCAGGAGTCGACATTGGCGAGTGGTGTGCTTTGGGTAAATGATATTCCCCTCTTCATCTTTCTTTGTGTGAATGTGACACGGCATATCCATCACGTCGTTCCCTTCTTTATCCTTTACCTTCTTGGGGTTCCAGGATCCTTTTGGTTTTCCCTTAAACTTTCCTTGAGTCACGGCCAGAGCCTCTCCAGGAGCTGCCGGTTCAGCCTTCCGCTTCTGTTTCCAACTGGTGTTTCCTTTTTCCGACTGACTCGGCTTGTGCTTGCCGCTTCGGAGTCGGTCTTCTTCTTCACCGTTGGCGTACTTGGTAGCAATCTCCATCATCCGACTCAAGGTCATGTCACCGGTTCGACCAAATTTCAAACTCAGTTCTCCGTTCTTCACGCCGTCTTTGAAGGCGCATACTGCCTGATGATCAGAGACATTTTCCACAGTGTGGTGCAAAGTGATCCACCTCTGAATATACTCTCTGAGAGTCTCATTAGTTTTCTGCACGCAGACTTGCAACTCTGTCAATCCCGCTGGTCGCTTGCAAGTCCCTTCAAACGTTCTGACGAACACTCGGGACAGATCTTCCCAAGTGTGAATGCTGCTAGGAGGTAATTGAGTCAACCATGCCCTGGCAGAACCTTCCAACATGAGGGGCAAATGCTTCATGGCCACCTCGTCGTTCCCACCACCGATCTGAACTGCCACTCGGTAGTCTTCAAGCCAAGTTTCAGGCTTAGACTCACCAGTGAACTTGCTGACTCCTGTTGCCAACCTGAAATTGGGGGGGATAACTGCGGCTCTGATAGCTCTGCTGAAACATTCAGGACCAGAAACATGTACTCGACTGCTCGCGGGTACATCTCTGTCGAGTGCACCTCGATGGGCTCTGTTCCGGTCGACCAACCCTTGCACGATAATGGATCGCGCGTCGAAGCCTGGCTCTCTGGGGTCAACTGGAACCCTACGCCCTGTACTGTACTGACGCCTATCATCTGGCTGCCGAGGAGCGTAAGACCCACCCCTCGGAGGGGAATAGGGCACTCGACGCCTATCATCTCGGTCGAGTCTGTCGCCATATTGATCTCGCCGATTCTCACGCCCTTCGCGCCGCGGAGGCGATCTGGGGCTGTGAGCCGACTGAACCGTATTCACAGTGACGGATCGACTGTGAATTCTGTTGCGCGACTGAGACACGGCTGAATTCTGATCTCCTGCTGCTCGGAGCAGATCCCTGATCTGCAGCAAACCTCTGCCAGCTTCCGACTGCGAAGGCTGAATGGACTCTGCTATACGGGTCGCAGCTCCTAAATTCTGAATTGGGGTTCGATATACCTGAGTCGGCGGGAAGAGTTGACGTCGACTGGTGTCGGGAACTCGTTGCCGCGCGCGCTCGTCGAGTGCTCGCTGAAGGTTCTCCAGTCGAGTGCGCTCGGCCAAATTGGCGAGACGCGCCTCCTCTAAGGCACGAGCCTCGGGGGTTTCTCCTGCGATGGGAATACGCAGGGGATCTTCGTTCCTGCGGCGAAGCTCTTCTCTTTGCAGAGAGTCGAGTGGCTCGGGCTGATACTCTTCGTAGCCTCGTGCAGGATCGTCGCCGTCACCTGCTCCACCACCACGGGCGAAGCCAGGAGGGCTGTGGGGCCCGTCGACCATCAAGATTTCCACCGCTGGGTCACTGCTTCCGCACTCGGATGCAGTCTCTACGGAGCCAGTCGACTGATCGAACAAGCCGTAGAGAGATTCGTTGGGCTCGATTGCCGCAACTTGGGTAGTGGCCGATTGGCGAGCCACCGCGTGACTCACCCATCGCTGAAGCCTCGACCGGCCTGAGCGCTTGCGCTGGCGGGAGACCGGGAGGGTGGACGATGGAGGAGCTGACCGATACTGGGTCGACGGTTGCCGCAGCAGAACGCCGCGGACACATACGCGAAAATGCGTCGCACCGCGGACGGGGAGCGCATCTACGTCGAGTGGAGCCTCCTGGAGCCATGCGGAGTCGTCGGCGATGAAGGTGAGAGTGCCGAGACGGATCTCTTGACCCTCAACCAAAACTCCAGCAGACACCATGATGAAAGTACTCGGAAGAATCGCAACTTCTCCACAAAATCGCTAAAACACCCGGCCCCACGGTGGGCGCCAACTGTCGTGGTTCTAAGCCTGACAGTAGAGTGGGGGGTAGGTATGGAGAGGCAAGGTCTTAGCTATGGAGAGGTTGTAAGCACAAAGGATGTACGAGTTCAGGCCCTTCTCGGAAGAAGTAACAGCCCTACGTCTCGGAGCCCGGAGGCGGTCGAGTGGATTACGAATGTATGAATTACAAGGTGCCGAACCCCTCTGCCTGTGGAGGGGGGTGGCTTATATAGAGTGCGCCAGGACCCCAGCCAGCCCACGCAGGAGAGGGTTTAAGGTGAGTTAAGTCTGGGGCGTTACAGGTAACGCCCCACATAAAAGGCCTTTACTATCATAAAGTCTACTTGATTACAGGCCGTTGCAGTGCAGAGTGCCTCTTGACCTCCTGGTGGTCGAGTGGGTCTTCGTGGTCGAGTCCTTCAGGCCAGTCGAGTGAATCCTCGTTGGTCGACTGGAAGGCGACCTCTTCTAAGGATGTCCTGGGGTAAGTTATTTGGATCAGGTCCATGACCCTACCCTAGGTACATAACCCCATCACTCCCTCCTCGTCATGGATAGCGCCGGGATGATGAAGATGGCCACCGGTGAGGGATCCCCCCTCCGGCAGGGTACCGGAACGGGATCCCGAGAGGTTTTTGGTGGCTACAGAGGCGTGCGGCGTTGGAATTCCCAATCTATCTTCTCCGTGAATGTTTCTAGGGTACGTGGGACTATATAGGCGAAAGAAGTCGGTCGGGGGGGTCTCGAGGGGCCCACGAGACAGGGGGGCGCGCCCAGTAGGGGGGGCCTATCTCCTGGCCTCCTCGAGGATCTTCTGATGTGAACTCCAAGTCTCCAGGATCATATTCTTCCAAAAAATCACGCTGCCGAAGGTTTCATTCCGTTTGGACTCCGTTTGATATTCCTTTTCCTCGAAATACTGAAACAGGCAATAAAACAACAATATGGGCCGGGCCTCCGGTTAATAGGTTAGTCCCAAAAGTAATATAAAATTGTATAATAAAGCCCGTAATCATTCATAAATTATAGATACATTGGAGACGTATCACCGGTATTGCTGTTTTTTCCACGGCATGGTTTAGAGCGGCGTCGCTGACGTCTGCGCTTTGGCTGTATCTCGGGAGTATTATCCTCGACTGGATCCTTTTTATTGTCATCATTATTCTCTTCAGGTGCATCCACCATGTACACATCATACGAGGAGGTGGCCGTCCTGTGTCCGGTAAACGGCTGGTTTCGGGTTTCCTCTTCTCCGGCATTGTCGTCCATATCGTCGATGTCCACGAAGTCATAATTGATCATGTCTGTTAAGTCCTCGACATTGTCTATTAAGTGGGTGGTGGGTGGGACGTAAAATCCTTTGCTCTCAGCCCCTAGTCCGGGATGAGCATAGTTCGGACGTTGCTCCTCTATAATGACGAGGGATCGCATCAAGTCCAGGGCCTCGCCTAAAGGCGAGGTTTGGCCCGATAGAAAGGAGTCAGTGGAGTGCGGCGAGAAGGAGACTCCTTGGCCGGACTCGCACAGTATTGACTCCGAAACTTTGGAGCCAGCGTCCGGAGGAGGGTTAGACTTCATGATGGTCGCCAGCGGCATTACCTCCTTCGACTCTCCCATGATGGGCCTAAAGGCCGTAGATAGTCCGGCGAGCTCAAGGAGCTCGTCTTCGGACCTAGCGATGCGCTCCGGATATAAGGCCAGAGCGGAGGTTGGGGGTGCGAATCCTTTGAAGATCAAGTCTCCTCGAATACCAGCGACATAGTCCAAATTCCCAAAACTAATCTGGTGACCTGGGGCGTAGCTGTTGATCTGCTCTAGACGGCCAAGTGAATTGGCCCGCAGTGCGAAGCCGTCGAACACAAAGATCTGGCCAGGGAGGAAAGCCTCCCTCAGAGCAGCATTGTTGTACATGATTGATGGAGCCATCAAACCTTTTGGTGACGACGCAACGGAACTCTCAATGAAAGCACCAATGTCGGTGTCAAAACCGGCGGATCTTGGGTAGGGGGTCCCGAACTGTGCGTCTAAGGTTGATGGTAACAGGAGACGGGGGACACGATGTTTACCCAGGTTCGGGCCCTCTCTATGGAGGTAATACCCTACTTCCTGCTTGATCTTGATGAATATGAGTATTACAAGAGTTGATCTACCACGAGATCGTAATGGCTGAAACCCTAGAAGTCTAGCCTGTATGATATGATCCTGCCCTACGGACTAAACCCTCCGGTTTATATAGACACCAGAGGGGGCTAGGGTTATACAAAGTCAGTTACAGAGAAAGGAATCTTCATATTCAGACGCCTAGCTTGCCTTCCACACCAAGGAGAGCCCCATCCGGACACATGTGAGAGTCTTCGGTCTTGTATCTTCACAGCCCATTAGTCCGGCCCATGCCAATAGGCCAGACGCCCAAGGACCCCTTAATCCAGGACTCCCTCAGCGACCCTCAGGGCGGCGATGCGATCTAGCAGTTCGTTCAAGGACGATGCATCTGCCGTATCCATCTTGTCGGAGTATTTGGGGCCAACGCGGAGATGATTTTTGGTGACAAGCTGGGCTGCCTTTGGCTTAAGGGCTGAACGGGCACCCATGGTGAAGCTGCCAAGCCAAAGGGTTTGCCCTGAAGCTAGGGCTCCTCCGGAAGTGATACTGTCCTTGATGACAAGGTGAGCGATCAGTCCTTCGGTCGACGACACAGAGAAACTCTCAATGAAAGCACCAATGTCGGTGTCAAAACCGGAAGATCTCGGGTAGGGGTCCCGAACTGTGCGTTTGAGGATCGAGGGTAACAGGAGATGGTGGAGATGATGTTTACCCAGGTTCAGGCCCTCTTAATGGAGGTAATACCCTACTTTCTGCTTGATTGAATTTGATGAGTATAGGGGTTACAAGAGTTGATCTACCTCGAGATCGTGATGACTAAACTCTAGATGTCTAGCCTGTATGATTATGATTGCCTCTACGGACTAAAACCTTCGGTTTATATAGGCACCGGAGGGTTCTAGGGTTGTACAAAGTCGGTTTACAGAGGAAGGAAACTACACATCCGAACGCCAAGCTTGCCATCCGTGCAAAGGAGAGTCCCATTCGGATACAGGAGAAGGCCTTCTGTCTTGTATCTTCACGGCCCATCAGTCCGGCCCATGTCACATAAGCCGGCTCCCCGAAGACCCCATAATCCCGGACTCCCTCAGGGATGTTGAGCGTCCGACCGCCAGCTAGGTCGGGCAGGGTCAGACGATAGATGAAAGCTTCAATAGGTAAGGGAACTGCCGAGGACCATGATATAATTTTGTTTTTGCTTTTTGAGGATATATATCTTTACATCTAAAGATGTTTAAAATAAGCAATGAAAACATGCAACGAAACCTCAATGAAATAGTATCCAATATCCAGAATGAAAAAGCAATGAAAACATGCAACAAAAACATAATTTGAATTTGAAATATCATGAGTACTAATATCCAAACGGTTTGTCAATTGGATATTTTGTTCAAAAGATATATAATTGATACGAACTATGTAATCAGACTGAAAAGCATGGTTGGGTGGGATGTAATACTACCTTTTTACTTCAAACATACCCACTAGTCACTCTGTCATGGGCCTCCTCGCTAGCTGTCCCACACGTCACAGAGGTGGGTAAGAAAATTAGCTGGATTGAAGGAGAGAGCAGATAGTGTGATGTATATGTGTGAGAGAATGTGTGGTATTGCCATAATACAGGAATACCTGCACACATCCCTAATTAAAATGTGCGGCACCCCACTACCCAGTAGAAACCTGGACCTCTAGAAAAATCACTCTCTTGTAAACCTGGACCCCTGAAACTCTAGTCCAAGTAAACATCAGAATTCAGTACTTCACATTTTGCGCAATAAGTAGATATATATTGATTTGAGTCTTCATTTATCTATAGACTATGGCTGCCCAATGGCTCAGACTCTCAAATCCAAAAGTATAAAGAGGAAGAATTCTAAGTACAAATTCAAGCATTGCATTGAATGAAATCAAAGCAAACCTTGGATTCCTAAAAGTACTCGCTACAACTATATGAGACAAAGCATGATAAATAATATGCAACATCACCCTTCTTAAATTTGGGCTCGGCGCGTCCACCACCAAAGAGATCAATGCCATAAATGCCATCATCATCCTTGGGCTTTAACCAGCACAGGTATGCGGTTTCTGCGTTGATAGAGGGGGATACTCCTGTAGCCACCAGGAGGACACGTCTCTTCCTTCCGAGAAACAAGTTTTTTCCGTCGAGGCCATGCAAGGGCACCATGTTCTCTGCGTCCAAGTCCACCCGGTACACACTCACATTGCATTCCCTGGGGATTTGTTGTTCACTGCGAGCACAAAAGCAAAGAATCAGCTCTCCATTATTTTCCACCAGGAACATCCGGCATCGCCCTTCGTAGAGCTCGTATTTGAAATTTTCGAGCGACCCAAACCCCTCTTGTAGTTTGTGGCCGGCGGCTACCACAAGCTGCGGCTGCTGATGCGCCCCATTAGTTGGAGTTTCTACCAACGAGATGTTCCTTGACGTGGCACAGTAGACGCGACCTTTGAACGGCAAGAGTGATGTTATCATGTGTTGGGAACGGATGTGCGTCCAGCGCTCGTCGCCGGGCTTGGTAGCGTTGAGGGAAAACGAATGGAAGTGAATGACAACCATGTCGTCATCGGCGAGGCCCGCGCCGTACAACGAAAGCTCAAATAGTTGCTCATAATCATACTCGGTGATGCTCAGTAGCGTGGCTGCACTTGGAAGCCCGGCGACCTGTCCTGTCAGCGGGTTGAGGAGCTGGCCGACGTCAATGCCTAGTTGTAGAATGAGGCCCTCGTACGTGGTCCCAAGAACATGGATGTGTCTGTGAGCTAGATCTGGGAGCCCCCGATGAATGGACTCACCGGTGAAGATGTTTACAAACCGTCGTCGGCCGTTTCTGTTGTTATATGCTTTCGGGAGCATGATCCAGCGTCGAGGGTGGAACCACCGGTCCAGGACGCCCTCTGCCCGCAAGTGGGCGGAGCATGCGCGCCACGCCTTGCACACCGCGCGAAAGCGGACAAGGTCAACGATGTTGTTGCCCAGGATGTGTTCGGCAAACAGCCCCGCCGGTCCGGTGTCCAGGTCCGCCCAGTCCCTCCGGGGCCGTTGATGCCGAGCACTAGACGACCCCATGATTCTTCTTCTTGGTTGGGGAAGCTCAGCGTCCGACCGTGAGCTAGGTCGGGGTCGGACGATAGATGAAAGCTTTGATAGGTAAAGGGATCTATTACTTGTAAAATATAACTTTGCAACGCGGTTATTGACAGCCTTGACTTGAGGGAACTCACTATGTCTGGTCATCAGTACACCTGGGCCAATAACCGTGCAAATCCAACCTATGAAAAACTTGATCGGGTTCTAGTTACAATCGACTGGGAATATAAATATCCCCTAGCCTCGGTACGGGCGCTAGAAAGACTTGAGGCCTTATCGGATCACGCTCCATTGCTAACCGATTTCGGTCAGACAACTCCAAGTTCTAACCACCACCAGTTTAAATATGAACTGGGATGGCTCACTCGGGTGGGTTTTCATGAACTGGTTAAGAAAGTGTGGGCGCGTCCACCCCGTGGCAACATGCCAATTCAACGATGGAATAATCGCATACGTGCTCTGCGTCGATTCCTTCGTGGATGGGCTAAACATACCGCTGGCATTTACAAGAAAGAGAAGTTGCGACTCTCTACCTTAATTGATACCCTTGATAAAATTACGGAGGTGAGGTCTCTTTCTTCCGCGGAGATTGAGCAAAAAAGGCACCTCAATGAGCAGCTAGCCCGCCTATTACGTGAGGAGGAAATTAAATGGTACCAACGTAGTAAGGCAGACTCACTCGTCCTGGGAGATGATAATACAAATAATTTCAAATGTTGGCCAATGGCAGACACAGAAAGAAACATATCTTCACTCTAGTTCAGGAGGAGGGTCGTATTGAGGGGGAGGCACCACCCAGAAATTTCATTACTAAATATTACAAAGAACTTTTTGGACCGGCAGCCGATACAACTCTTAAGATGGATGAGTCTATCACGCATGACATCCCTCAAGTTTCGGATGCGAAAAATGAATTCCTAACATCCCCGTTCTTCGAGGAGGAAATTCAAACCGCGGTGTTTCAGATGGAACATAACATGGCCTCCGGGACCGGATGGTTTTCCGGCGGAGTTTTATCAATGCTTTTGGGAAATGATTAAGTCCGACCTGGTTCAGTTGTTTAATGAACTGCGTGCTGAGGAACTTGACATTTCCTGTTTAAACTTCGGGGAAATTATCTTACTACCTAAGACTAAAGACACTAGTCGGATTCAACAATATAGACCGATTTGCCTACTAAATGTAAGTTTTAAAATCTTTACGAAGGTTGCGACTAATCGGTTGAACGGGGTGGCTGACCATATTGTCAAACCGACTCAAACAACATTCATGCAAGGACGCAACATACTAGATGGTGTTGTTGTACTGCATGAAACTGTTCATGAGCTTCACCATAAGAAGTTGAATGGAGTCATCTTTAAAATAGACTTCGAAAAAGCCTACGATAAAGTTAAATGGCCCTTTCTGTTGCAAACATTACACATGATAGGTTTTTCGCATAAATGGTGTCGATGGGTAGAGAGTTTTGCGTTTGGAGATAGTGTGGCCATCAAGGTTAATGATGATGTGGGCAACTACTTTCAGACTAGGAAGGGGCTTCGCCAAGGGGACCCCGCATCCCCTATTTTGTTTAACATTGTAGCTGATATGTTAGCTACCCTTTTTGAAAGGGTTAAGTTGGCCGGACGAGTCAGCAACGTAATTCCACATTTGGTAGAAGAAGGTCTATCTATTCTACAATATGCGGACGATACGATTCTGTTCTTGGATCACGATGTAGAAAAAGCAAGAAACCTCAAATTGCTGTTATGTGCTTTTGAGGAACTTTTTGTCCTAAAAATTAATTTTCATAAGATCGAACTTTTTTGTTTTGGCGAGGCCGCAGAGTTTGCACCTGAGTATGCTGAAATTTTTGGCTGCCAACTCGGGCATTTCCCAATTCTCTATCTGGGGATACCCATACATTATCGGCGCTTAACTATAGCTGAGTGGAAGCATGTGGAAGAGAGACTAGAGAAACGCCTTGCCAGTTGGAAGGCCAAACTCTTGTCCTATGGGGGTCGATTAATTTTGATCAATTCGGTCCTCAGCAACATGGTTTTATACATGTTATCATTCTTCCATCTCCCAAAAGGAGTTCTTCAGCGTCTCAATTACTTTAGATCCAGATTTTTTTGGCAGAGTGGTAATGAAACCAAGAAATATCGATTGGCTCGGTGGAATGTACTATGTCGACCTAAAACCCAAGGGGGTCTGGGGATCCAGGACCTTGAGATTAAAAACATTGCTCTTCTCAGCAAATGGGTATACAAATTACTCACTGAGAATGGTGTGTGGTAGGAAATCATTCGTAACAAGTATGTGGGTTCCAAAGCTATTTCTCAAGTTTATTGGAAACCTGGTGATTCACATTTTTGGAGTGGGGTGATGAAGGCTAAGGAATGCTTTTTTTAATTCGAAACTTTCTCGATCAGGGACTGCCCCTTAGCAAGCAAAGTGACTACATCATAGTTAAGCCTTTAAATGTTAATCTTGCCCTCATAGAAGTCATGAAAAAGCCTAAGGAGATTGTTACAAATGAGGTTCCAGAAAAATTGAAAGAACTCGGCAGGAAAGCCGTCCGGGCCAGCCGCTCTGTTGCGCTTCATAGAAAATAACGCATTTTAACTTCATCCATAGTAAATTTGCAACTGAGCTCAACCTTATCCTCTTCTGACAAAACATCATCAAGAGGGATACACAGAGATATAGGAGGTAAATCTACATGACCAAATAAGTCTTTATAAAAATTAGTTGCATATTTGAGCAAGTTATCATCCCCTGGATGGTCCCTTCATCCTGGATAAGTCGAAAGATTTTACTCTTGCGCTTCCGCCCACTAGCCTTAATCATAAATACTTAGTGTTGCTATCCCCTTCTTTGATATCCCTCTCCTTAGAGCGTTGATACCATTTTATTTCTTCCACTCTAAGAATTTTATTCAAATCATTTTGCAGACTATTTCTATGCACATAGTCAGCTGCTGATACACCAGCAAGCTCACTTCTTATCAAGTATATCTAAAGCATTAATAATAAAAGTCTTCTTTCTCCTGTAACTACCCTCAACATTAAGGTTCCAACCCTTGAGCCCGCTTCTTAATTTTCTCATAACAGCCTCCCACCATTCCAGGCTTTTTTTTTAGGAGCGATAGAGTTCCAAATTCTAGAAACAACGGCTGGCAACTCATCTCTAAGAAGCCAGCAAAGCTCAAATTTAAAAGTCCTGGTAGCTACAGCATTCACAACTCCAGTATGTACCAAAAGAGCAGCATGATCAGAAACACCTCTAACGAGTGTCCAGACCTAACTAAAGGAAAATGTTGTTCCCAAGACGGGCTAACAAGAATCCTATCTAGTTTTACATACAAGGGGTCGTCCTGGTTATTAGACCAAGTAAAGCTCCTCCCTGAGAGCTCTAACTCTTTTAGCCCCCAATGCTCAATGATGGAATTAAAGTAAAAAAGACCAAATAGGGAGTTTTTTAGCTCTACTTCTCTCATTGATCCTCCTAATGATATTGAAATCACCACCAATAACAAGGGGTAATTTATCATGCCCTAACATATGAACAAAATCGATCAAAAAGTTCTTCTTGTCTTTGGTATGAGAAGCCCCGTACACATTGATCAAAGTCCACTTGAAACCCGATCTCTTATCCATAATGATCATTTTGGTAAAAAGCCTACTAGCAGTGCACGTGTTGACCTCGAACAGGTCCTCTGTGACACCCATGAGGAGCCCACCCGAGGCTCCTACAGAGGGTTGCCAAAGCCAAATGAAAGTAAATATGCCACCGATACTAGCTAACCAAGGATAAGAAAAATTAGTTTTCTTAGTCTCGTGAATACAAATGAACTCTCTCAGAAATGATTTCTTTAAGACACCTTCTTTTTTTAGGTTCACCCAACCCCCTAGCATTCCAGAAAACACCAGCCATAAAACAAATTACTTTTTTTGTACCACACTTGACCTTTGGCTTGACGCTGACACCTCCAGCGCAAGTCTGCTTTAGTTTGGATTTATACAACAATGATAAAAGAATTAATTCATCTCTAAGCTCTTCATCGTCCTTAGATTCACATTCTGAGTCAGATACAAGGTTTCTAATGTTATCAGGGTCAAAACTTCCCAGTTTTGACTCTTCATCACTATCTTCCACATTAGTCTTCTTTCTCATATTTGCAAGAAATAAATCACTCCTAGTTTTTTCTAAGCTCTTGATCATAGAAATAGTGTTATCTATTTCCTCAGGAGTATTGCCTAAGCTAACACCAATGCATTGTGTAATGTGCGAAATAAAACTAGGTACTGTGTTTAAAATAGTAGGTATATTGGGAGCAGTATTTAAATCTGTAGGAGCCATACCTGGGGTCTCCAAATTCTTCCTCCTTGCCATGTCAGTAGCTTTGTCCATAGTCTGCGCCTCCTCTTTGTGTTTTTTCCTGTCACTTCTTCTCCTCGCCGCCTCATCTAGAGCTGCCTTTTCTTTAGCCTTTTGAACACTAACTTCAGCTTCCCTCAACTTTTGTTGCTTGGTAATATCAGCCGCCCCAAGATCTTGCAAAGGACTCAACACCACCCCTTGCACCCTGTTAGAGAAGGAGGTCTGCTTCGTCGCAATAGCTCTTCCAGGAGGTGAAATAGCACAGGTTGTTTTAACCATGACAAGGGTTAGGTTCTCCTTGTCATGCCTTAGGTTGCAATTTTCCTCAGCAGACAACTCCTCTTCCACTTCAGCCTCAATCTCTTTAATTCTCTGAGTGCTAATCCCGAGCCTTCTAGCAAAATCTCCAGGATCCTGAGTGCAGTCATACTCTTCATCTTGCTGGCTACCAACCCTTTCTGTAAAGTTCTCCATCATTTCAACATCCTTAGCAAAGTCTGCATTAATCTGCTCTACACCAGATCCCGCCTTGTCAGTCAAATGCTTCTTGTCTAGCAGTTTTTGTCTCACTTCCCTTTCAGCTAGCAAGCTCTTATCTAACTCGTATTGACTGGATATAACCTCATCAGAATTCTCAGCTATCGCATTATCTCCGATACCAACAGCATCACTATCTTGCCTTGGAGATTTACTGCATATCAGCTCATCCTTGTCATTTCTGTCCCTAGGTCTCTTATCAGTAGTTTGTTGTGTAGGAGCCGAAGGCCTGGGGTAGCTGACCAAAACACCCCCCTCCAACGGGCCTCCCTCCTCCACAATATCCTCTAGCTCAAAGAAAATGTTATATACCAAACCACTTTCATTCAGGGGAGCACTAGCTGGAATTTTCCTGGGATCCATAACTCCAATTTTTGCTCTCACCACCCCACACTGTCTATACAACTCCCTGTCCAGTTCTAGAACATTCCCTATCAGAGAACCAGCCTCATAGAAGCCTTGATAGTGTTCAAGTGGTTCAGGCACTCCATCAATTCTAACCCAGCAGACATATAGCTTGTAAGATGCAATTGATGAATTAGTCCACCTATCAAGTTTGATTGTTGCTTTAGTACCAATCAGTCCAAAGTAGTGGTATCCCTTCATTTCATCGATTTTTTGCATTGATGGAAATTTCACTAGGAAGTTGTCCTTAAGATATGGCTTTGCTTGCCATTCCCATACCCACTGGAACATCATGCTGAAAGAATTGACTAGTTGCAAGGCAGTAAGTGATTCACCTTTTACAGAGACAATAGCAATAACCTGTTTAGCTTAATCCTGGTCAGGTTTTTTCCCAGACCTAGTAGAGAACATTTGAAGTCCATCAGCAGCGCTACCAATCAGACACGCCACAGGTTTGGGCTGATACAGGAGGGCACATTTCTTGGACAGATGAGCATCCTTTTTTCCGCAGTTAACACACCATAGAGAAGTAGTGCAACCTTTAACGGCATGGCCAGTGATTTCGCATCTGTAGCATACCATTTGGGCCCTATGTTCTGTAACAGCAGCAGCATCACTACCACCAGTCTTGCTTGAATTACCAACACCAGAAATTTGAGATTTACTAGAACCAGCAAAGAATTGACCCTGATTTTGACCGTAGTCCACACTAGCACTTCCAGTCTGTTGATAATAACCAACAAAACTACCACTCTGCTCCCCAAATTGATCCTAGCCATAGTTCAGATTGGTAGGCATATGGGGATTACCTACAGCCCGCATTGGAGGCTGAGCAAAGTACTGCTGCCCGACAACGTATCCTCCTTGCACGCCCTGCCCTGAACCGCCCACACCAAAACCTGCCTGACCAGCCAAGTAGCTGCCCTGACCTGACTGCATGGTCGCGAGCCCTCCATTGGCCGCACCGAACCCCACACCCTGGTAAGGTACAAGCTGTGGAGGTCGCGCCTGTGGGCGCTGCGGTGGCGGCCCGCGCCATCCTCCTCCGCTGCCACCGCCACCACCAACGGCATCGCTGCGCCCGGTCCATGCCCCGCGTCCCCCGCCTGCGTTGTTTGTCCGCGGACCCCTCCAGTCGCCTCGCCCGGCCATGGACCG
This sequence comes from Triticum dicoccoides, assembly GCF_002162155.2. Classification (NCBI taxonomy): domain Eukaryota; kingdom Viridiplantae; phylum Streptophyta; class Magnoliopsida; order Poales; family Poaceae; genus Triticum; species Triticum dicoccoides. Next base: position 646,744,130 of record NC_041391.1, on the reverse strand, counting down.
CAACAAGTAGTCGTCGAAGGAGAAGTTTGAACTCCCCCCACCAACCACATGCCACTTCGCCGCCGCCGCCGAGATTCAACCCCGATCCGAGAGCCGCGCCGGCAGTTGACGCCACCCCCTACTGTATGAAACCCTATCGGGTGCTGGTTTGCCCCACAGCGGACGAAGTAGATCCACCAGGCGAGGAGGCGTCTTCCATGAAACCGTCTTGGACGTCTCCCCTAAGCGAGAATCATGAATGTTCGCCACGTGTTGCATCGTAGGCCGTCCACCATTACCATGATCCCCAAAATTCAATTCTATCACGACCTTCGCGAGGGAGCCTGCGGGCGCGCAATCACCCAGTCCTCCGTTGAATGCCGTCGGTCACCCTGGACGTCGTGGTTGCACGGCGGATCACCGGAGTCAGGCCGGATCCACCCGCATGCTGGATACAATAGCTAGGTTTTTCATATATGCAAAATGTAACAACCTGTCCACGTAATAATGACATAAGGTAAGGAAAACCTTCCACATGCCGATTCCCTGGTTAACGTATCGCATTTAGCTTCTTGAGGCTAGACGCGATACGGTATAAGGTATTCTCGATCCTCCCTCGTCGAAGCTTTCATCAATCATCGTACGATTCCCCAAGTTCGCGGCGACACTAAGACCACCCAAACATGGGGTCGCCCAGCGCTCATGGGCGTCAGCGCTGCCGAAGGGACTGGGCGAGCCTGGACGCCAGACCGGCGGGGCTGGTCGCGGAGCACGCCCTGCGCAACGACGTCGTCGACTTCATCTGCTTCCGTGCGGCGTGCAGGGCGTGGCGCACGTGCTCCACCCACCTCCGCGCACAGGGCGTCCTGGACCGGCGGTCCCATCCACGGAGGTGGATCATGCTCCCGAAAGTATTCAACAACATCCACGACCAGCGACGGTTCCTCAACATCCTCACCGGCAAGTCCATCTACAGGAGCCTCCCGGTCCTAGATACCCTGCGCAGCTACGTTGTTGGCACCACGTCCGAGGGTCTCGTTCTTCTCCTGGGCACTGGTGTCGGACGACTCCTTAACCCACTGACGGGACAGGTCGCCGAGCTTCCAAGCGCAGCCTCGTTGCTGAAAGGCGGGTTGACCCGACCACTAGGCGACCTAGGGCTGAGCTGTGCAGGCCTCGCGAACGATGACACGGTCATGCTTAGCTTTCCCTTGACTAATAACCTGGCCGTCGCTAAGTCCGGCGACGAGCGCTGGACGCGCGTCTACTCCAGCAGCAGCAGGATCACATCACCCCTACCGTTCGCGGGCAACGTCTACTGTGTCACGTCGAAGAACATCTCTCTAGTAGAAACTCAAACTACGGGGAACCAGCGGCGGCAGCTCGTGGCGGCCGCCGACCTTGCGCTCCACAATCGGCAACTCAAGAAGTTCCTGATGGAAAATAATGGGGAGCTGATTCTTTGTCTTTGTCCTGGTGGACCCTATACTCCGGGCACCTTAATATTGTGCAGTTTGTACCGGATGGACTGGGACGCAAAGAACATGGTGCGTTTGCATGGGCTCGGCGGGAAAGCCTTGTTCCTCGGCAAGAGGCGTTCGCTCTTGGTGGCTGCCGGAGTGTCCCCTTCCATTACCGCTGATACCGCGTATCTGCTATGGGAAAAACCCAACGATGATGCCACTGCTTATGCCGTTGATCTCTATGGTGATGGTGAACTCGTTGAGACCAAGTTTAAGAAGGATGATGTTGCATATTATTTATCATGCTTTGTCTCCCTTTGTAATAGTGAGTATATCTAGGAATTCAGGCTTTGCTCTAATTGATAGAGCGTTCGTGTCCCTGTACATGCTTCCCTTTGACTTATTTCTCTCTTTTCTTCATATTCATGACCACGATTAGTATATAGTATTTGCTTATACTGTGTATAATGTGAAGTACCCCTTGCAAAAAGAATGTGTAATATGAAGTACTTTATGATGATGCCACGGCTAGTGGTTGGCGTCGGGTCGTTATGTGCTGGGACGGTGCAACCGAGAAGGCCAAGGTTTTTTTAGCCCCACGTAAAGGCAAAGGTGTGTTCGCTCCTTTCTCTTTTTTATATGTTGGATTACCTCTTCTCCCTTTTTCTGTGCCGGTTCATTCAGTGTTGCGTCTTTTGCGTCGCCTCTCTTTGTGTAGCGTCTCTTGTGTTGGTGCGTAGTGAGGAGTGGGTCGGATGTTTGGACCACCAGTCGTTCCTATCTGTTCAACGCCCTCCCTGTGCGCTCGGTTGTTGGACTGATATAATAAATCCGAGACATACCGTCGATCATCCGAGAACCAAGCAATCACACGAGTACGACACCAAGATTTGTTAACGAGGTTCAACGATATGGCTACATCCCCGAGGCCTGATTACGGGCGCTCCTCCCCGTGACACCGTCACAATACCGCACACCGGCCACCCGGGCGTCGGCACACGCCGCCGGCTCCCCCTTGCGCGCCTGTGCTATTATGTTGGCATAGGTTACATCGTGTGTCTACCCCCTACCCCCACTATATATGAGAGGCCTAGGATACAAGTGTCCTACTAGGACACGACTCCATATCCTATCTAAACACAATACAACTACAAGTCCAACTATAACCTACCTTGTACACAATATTCGACAAAACTCTAATAAACTTCACCTTGGCAAATATTCTCCACCATCTTGAATTCGTCAATGCGTCAAACTTCCATGTATATTGAATTTGAGCTTGTCCCATGAGCATCGCTGCTACTCCAAAGACTCCTGACTCCACCTGCAACTTGTAGTCCCTTCTTTTCTTGATCAGGGTCAACACTTGAGCAAAATTAAGTTCCTTGTTACTCTAGCTTGTGCTCCCAACTTCCAGAGTACCCGTCCAACGCCATCACACACTGATCACTGCCTGCGTGAAAGTGAACAACTCACATATTGAGTGTCACACATAAGAGTTACATGAACTCAACATCAACTCTCCTTTCTTGACCGCCTGTCTGAAACTTGAAAGAATTTCACCATTGCTTGTAGTCATCCCGATTCAAATTCGCAGTTGCCTCACCACATGTATGACCACCAGAGTCCTGGCCCGTCTCCATGTCCCGTGCGTACCGCACGCCTCGCCGCTTTTACCGCGTCGAGCCTCCGCTGTCATGGTCGAGTCTCAAGGGTCGCGAAACCCACATCACTCGACCCCCACTGCAGAGTCCACCGATCATCACCGACCGATGACGAGTTTCATGCTTCCATCAGACCACTGGGCTCCAGTCCGAAGTGCATGTCACTCGCTTTTCCCGCTGAATAGGCTTCGACTCTCTGTGCACTTACGCCGTAGCCCCTCAATCAGCTCCGAGTGAAGTCCTCCAGACTACAGCTTCACCTTCAACATGACTCCATGGTAGATGATCAGTCCACCCTCGCGCCCCGTCGAATTCAAGCTCTCATGTGAGCACCGTCTTGAATCAACCCCGCGTCATAGTCTTGTCGAAGCCGCACAAGCCCTCGGGCATGCGCCACGTGTTTCCACGCCCAGAAGTCGGTCACCATCAGCATCACGCTCCTATGTCATCATCGTCGATTCCACCACCGTCTTCTGTACCAACCGACTCACGTTGATCCGTCAGACTATCCAGTCCGACCCAGCCGAACATATCCGACTACAACCATGCTCCACCCTGCGTCATGTCCGTTCGCACATCTATGCATGTCTTAGACGCAATGTGTATGCATAATCCTGTATGACGCACTTATCCGCACGCCTCCGCAGCCTATCCACGTGTTCCAAGCCATCTCAGCAAACCGACCCAAAAAAACTTATATGCAAACTGCACAAATCTTTTTTTTTTCCTGTCACTCTTTGCTGTTGCTTCTCCGTGCATCTTATAGCAGAAAATAGATCGTACTTGATCCAACAAAAACTGCTCCTGTACACACACGTGAACCTGACCGCTCCTTTTTTTTCCAAACAAACCTCACGTAGCTTTCCCATCAGCCAAAACACTACCTTGGATCCAACGTGCCTCCACACGTGTTCGTGAACAGACCCACGGCTCAGCTCGTGGCATGCTGCATGTCAAGCTCCTGCGATTGGGCCTTGCTAGGCCGCTAGCCAGCACCTCGTCCAACGCCTTGGGCTATGCCTGCACGCACCTGGATTTCGCCGCCGCCGCACATGCCCCGATCCAAGCTGCACGTTTCCTGCTGTACTCGCTCGCCCGATCGGATCCATCGCTGCACGTTGTACGCTGCATGCTGCTCGCCTTGTTCTCGATTGCTTTTTTTTTTTCGGTCTACCCAGCCGCAAACCGATAGCTCCCACGAGGGAAATACCTCAAACCGATAGCCCTAGCTTCGACAATGAATTCTCACGACAGCCGACGATAATTCTTCCGTGATGTTTCACCTCTAGATCAACAATCCACAGCCTCTTCGTAACCTTGCTTATGATACCACTTGTTAAAATAAATCCGAGGCATACCGTCGATTATCCGAGGACCAAGCAATCACACGAGCACGATAGCGAGATTTGTTAACGAGGTTCACCGATATGGCTACATCCCCCGGGCCTGATTACGGGCGCTCCTCCCCGTGACACCGTCACAATACCGCACACCGGCCACCCGGGCGCCGGCACACGCCGCCGGCTCCCCCTTGTGCGCCTGTGCTATTATGTTGGCATTTTTTACATCTTGTGTCTACCCTCACTATATATGAGAGGCCTAGGATACAACTGTCCTACTAGGACACGACTCCATATCCTATCTAAACATAATACAACTACAAGTTCAACTATAATCTACCTTGTACACAATATTCGACACAACTCTAACAGGACGTTGCCTGGGCCCAGGTGCTGAAGGATGGATGTTTAGCGTCGGCCCCCTTGGACTTCGGATCCCCCTGGCTGTTGGATGTTGCTAAGGCTAATCGAATGTTGGAGGTGATACATGTCAAATGTATCTAATTTTTCAAGCACTTTTTCTATGTTTTCCCCTCTAACTTGCATAATTTGGATAAAAACTAAACGAAATGAATTATGCATGCACTCTAACTTGACAGAAGACGACGGGACGTTGATGCATGTGTTCGGTTAGGTCACTCGGTTCAAGTGCGTTAACACATGCATCATCAGGTTTGTTTCTCAATAGTTGTAGCAACGGCATCACCTGCAATTATTTGAAATAAACTGCGTGTGCAATACACGCTTGGACTGCACCACACAGGCACACACCCCGCACGAAAAACAACTTGGACACAAACGATATCCTGATTCGCTGGACATGTCCCACGTAAGGGAAAGTTTTGATCGTGATTTGCTTGCTTTCTCCCTAGTTAGTGTATGGCGTTAGATGCTTGAGTCTCCCACGTCCTGAGGGCCTTATTCTATAACTAGGCACCTGCGTCGGCCAGCTCTTCAACCCACTGACGGGACAGACCGCGGGGCTTCCAAGTGCAGCCACGATACTGAGCATCGCCGAGTATGATTATTATTAGAGTTGTGTCGAATATAGTGTATAAGGTAGGTTACAGTTGGACTCGTAGTTGTATTGTGTTTACATAGGATATGGAGTCGTGTCCTAGTAGGACACTTGTATCCTAGGCCTCTCATATATAGCGGGGATAGACACACGATGTAACCTATGTCAGCATAATAGCACAGGCGCGCAAGGGGGAGCCGGCGGCGTGTGCCGGCGCCCGGGTGGCCGGTGTGCGGTATTGTGACGGTGTCATGGGGAGGAGCGTCCATAGTCAGGCCCCGGGGATGTAGCCATATCGGTGAACCTCGTTGATAAATCTTGGTGTCGTGCTCGATCGTGTGATTGCTTGGTCCTCGGATGATCAATGGTATGCCTCAGATTTATTCTAACAAGTGGTATCAGAGCAAGGTTCGAAAAGGTCAATGTTTGTTGATCTAGAGGAGAACACCTGAAAGCTGTCAACGGGATCTGACGAGATGCAATGTGTGTGATTGGAGACATGGCAGCGAAGTTGTTGCGTTGGTGGATCAAGGTTGCTCTGAGTTGAAGATTCATGAAGGACGGCGTCATGTTTGGAAGATAGTAATCGGAAGCATTGGCGAGCGGCACGTCGTACGTTTTATGTGGGTGATCGGTCCGATGGAGCTGTAGATCTGATCGCGCGTGCGCAGTTGTCGGATTCGTTCGGATGTCTCGGCGAGTACGCGGCGATTGGCGAGATACGATCGACAGAGCTACGAGGCGGCAGGATTGGCATGGCAGCGGTGCACGTGGTGCACGCAAGGCCCATGCAAAGCTGCGAGCCAGGCGGAGGCCGGCCCACGAGTCGCAGCGTGTAGTGGCCATGTGGGCCTGGAAGCACGTGTGAAGCTCAGGCGTTGGGAGAGGCGTGCTGCCGCTGGAATCAACGAGATTTGTTTGGTGAAAAAATATTGGCACAAGGACTCAGAGTCAGGTCGTGATGGTCATCAAGAAAGAAATAGAGAAGTTCGTTCAAAAGCTACGTACGTGTGGTGAAATAGGAGTTTGGCTTGCTTTGTTAATCTCCTTTGTTCATACCGGAAGGCTATGAAGGATTGTGCTTTGGGTTTTCTTTGTTTGGTACACAGTTTGTGTATGGATGCACTTGAGGATTCGAGGAGTCTGGAGCGTGCTGAGCAGGATTATGCATACACATGGCGTCCAAGACATGCACGGATGTGCGAGCGGTTATGGTGCAGGGTGGAGCATGGTTGCAGTCGAACAAGTTCGGCTGGGTCGGACTGGACAGTCTAATGGATCGACGCAAGTCGGTTGGTACAGAAGACGGTGCTGGATCGGCGAAGATGACGTAGGAGCGTGATGCTGATGGTGACCGACTTCTGGGACGTGGAAACACGTGGCACATGCCCGAGGCTTGTGCGGCTTTCGACAAGACTATGACGCAGGATTGATTCAAGGTGGTGTATACACGGAGCTTGAAGTCGATGAGGCGTGTAGGTGGACTGATCATCTATCATGGAGTCATGTTGAAGGTGGAGCTAGAGTCTGGAGGACTTCACTCGGTGCTGATTGAGGGGCTACGGCATAACTGCACGGAGAGTCGAAGCCTATTCAGCGGGAAAAGTGAGGGACACGTAATTCGTACTGGAACCCGGTGGTCTGATGGAAGCGTGGAACTCGTCATCGGTCGATGATGATCGGTGATACTCTGCAGTGGGGGTTGAGCGGTGTGGGTTTGCGACCCTTGAGACTCGACCGGTACAGCGGAGGCTCGACGCGATAATAGCGGTGAGGTGTGCGGTAAGCATTGTGCATGGAGACGGACCAGGACTCTGGTGGTCATGTATGTGGTGAGACAACTGCGAATTTGACTCGGGATGACTACAAGCAATGGTGAAATTCTTTCAAGTTTCAGACAGACGGTCAAGAAAGGAGCGGTGATGTTGAGTTCAGGTAACTCTTATGTGTGACACCCAATATGTGAGTTGTTCACTTTCACGCAGGTCAGTGATCAGTGTGTGATGGCGTTGGACTGATACTCTAGGAGTTGGGAGTGCAAACTAGAGTAATGTGGAACTTAATTTTGCTCGAGTGTTGACTGTGTTCAAGAAAAGAAGGGATTACAAGTTGCAGGTGGAGTCATATGGAGTCTTTGGAGTAGCAGCGGTTCTCATGAGATAAACTCAAGTCCAATGTACATGGAAGTTTGACGCATTGACGAATTCAAGGTGGTGGAGAATATTTGCCAAGGTGGAGTTTGTTAGAGTTGTGTCGAATATAGTGTACAAGGTAGGTTACAGTTGGACTCGTAGTTGTATTGTGTTTATATAGGATATGGAGTCGTGTCCTAGTAGGACACTTGTATCCTAGGCCTCTCGTATATAGCGGGGATAGACACACAATGTAACTTATGTCAGCATAATAGCATAGGCGCGCAAGGGGGAGCCGGCGGCGTGTGCCGGCGCCCGGATGGCCGATGTGCGGTATTGTGATGGTGTCATGGGGAGGAGCGCCCATAGTCAGGCCCCGGGGATGTAGTCATATCGGTGAACCTCGTTAACAAATCTCGGTGTCGTGTTCGTGTGATTGCTTGGTCCTCGGATGATCAATGGTATGTCTCGGATTTATTCTAACAATTATGACCACCTATTTCAGCTTGAGCTGCACGGCGCGGGCCTCGCCCCCGCCGACACGGTTGTCCTTCACTTTCGTTCGTTTTTCCTCGCCATTGCCAAGCCCAGCGACGAGCGCTGGACGCACGTCCGTTCTCAACACAGAATCACATCAGTCTTACAGTTCGCGGGTCGCGTTTACTGTGCCACGTCAAGGAACATCTCGTTGGTAGAAACTCAAACTAGTGGGGTGAATCAGCCGCCGCAACTTGTGGTGGCCGCCGGCCACAAACTACATGAGAGGCTCAGAGATTTCAAATACGAGCTCTACCTAGGGCCATGTCGGATGTTTCTGGTGGAAAATAACGGAGAGTTGATTCTTTGCCTTCGTGCTCGCCATGAATATACCAAACCCGAAGGGAATGCAATGTGAGTGTGTACCGGGTGGGCTTGGACGCAAAGAACACGGTGCTCTTGCATGGCCTCGACGGAAAAACCGTGTTTCTCGGAAAGAAGAGACGTTTGCTCCTGGTGGCCACCGGAGTGTCTCCCCTCTGTCAACTCTGAAACCGCGTATTGTGTTGGTTACAGCCCAAGGACGATGCTGCCGTTTACAGCATTGATCTCTTTGGTGGTGGACGTGCCGAGCCCAAATTTAACAAGGATGATGTTGCATATTATTTTTCATGCTACGTCTCAGATTGTTGTTGTTTTTTTAGAAAAGGAGGGACTCCCCGGCCTCTGCATCAGAACGATGCATACGGCCACATTTATTAGAGAGTAAATAAGGTTCAACAAGGTCTGAAAGTCTGCAAACAAAAGCAAAGGCTAGCTCACACAGAGCCTCAAAGCCAAAACAAAAAGCCCAATAAGCCACAACCGGCAGGCAAAATAAAAGATAGGTAAACTAACTGCCTATCCTACAACGTCTCAGATTGTTGTAGCGAGTACATTTAGCAATTCAGGCTTTGCTTTTATTTCACTCAATGCAAAGCTTGAATTTATAACTAGAATTCTTTCTCTCTCCTTTTTTTTGGATTTGAAAGTCTGTTCCATTAGGCAGACATAGTCTTTAGATAAATATAGACTCAGGCTAATTCAGAAAGTACTTGTTGCGTGCAATGTAAAGCATTGAATTGTCATATTTACTTGGATTAGAGTGTCACTAGTTATAGATGAAGTAAAGCATGTGAGTTCATAAATCACTCTTCGTGTGATTTTGATTATTCATTTGCATATAATATTCCACATGATTTTGATTGACACCCAAAATACGGAGGTTCCCCAAAGTGAACTGCTCGCATGATTTTAGATGGGTGTCTGATAAATCGACAAACACCACTGATATGAAGAAGCTTGTGGCTGTTTTTTTTTTCTTTTTGAAATGCAAGATAACTTTACATTAAACACCATACGGCTTGGCGTTTGACGACCATCTTTGTGCCAAAAGTCTCAAGGGCGTCAGCCACCTTATTACAAGAAATGATACTGAAAACTGACAAGTTTAAGAAAACTAAAGACTTTACTGAACCCCATTTGGCGCCAGATTGCTCTCACTTTTTTTGAGCCGCATGCACCAGGACCTAGGAATCAGTTTGATCGTCACTTGGGTCATTCCCCATTCTTGAGCCATCTGGATGGCTGCTTTACAAGCTTCTGCTTCGGCATGTAGAGGGTCTTGCAGATGTTGCAGCTTACCCTCTCCTGCGCCCACTGCATCGCCTGCCGTGTCTCTAATGATGAAATCCTAGCTACAGTTCCCTGATGTCGCACAGAAACATCCGTCTTGAGAATATCACCTATCGGGGGCTCCCACCGCAGTCGGTTCTGTGTTGGATGTTCATTCTGCTTGACAAAGAAAAGCTCAAAGTCCTATGCATGATCCTCAACTGGCGTAGCACTTCATCCAACTTCAGGGTCTTTCCCTTCAAATTAATTTTATTTCTCGTCAGCCACCAAGTCTAGAGTAATGCAATACCCAGAATTTTCTTGCGCGTATCCCAGTTCAGCATAATATACATGCAGGAATACCTTCGGTCCCAAACAAGGCAGCGGCAGTTGCCTTTCTTGTTCCATGTTCAATTTGTCCCGGACACGTGTCAGGGTGGAATTGTATTTTTTTAGTCATGTCAGGGTGGATTTCTAGAAGACCACATAGATCATATTGAAAATATGAGCAATTTATCGAATGATTTTATTAACAGAAATACTAGATAAAGCATGACTAAAATAGCAAATATAAAGCAAGTCATGCAATCTGACAGAGAGAAGGTAAACATCGTCTGCATATATGAACTTGAGGTAAGCACATTTAGAACAGACACTAGATGAAGTTGCTTATACGACATAGAACCTAACATACGTAGGGCAGAAACTAGAGCCAAGAACTGTAGCAGGACTTCTAACAGAAAGGATAAGAACACGTACGGCACAACAACAGCAGAAGCGCTGGACTTGGGGTCGGTGTCCTCGCCTGCCATGTCGTTGAGGAGGTCGTGGACATCAGGGAAGAAGTCGTCGTCGGGGAAGTAGTCGTCGGTGACCGGATCGTCCGTGATGAAGCAGCCAGTAGTCACGCTGAGCGCTCCCCAAAAACCTTATCACCCTTCTCCCGTACAGGACTCAAAAGGTGCGGTCTCGGAGGTCTACTGTCCTGACGTGTGGTGCACGCCGCAAACCGGGATGAGGAAGACAGCAGCAGCTCAGAGATGGGAACTGTGTGGCTAGAGGAAGAGGACCTTCTGGTGTGTCTCTCTAGAGAGGAGCGACCTCTCTTATATAGGCACAGGAGAGGGACGCGAACAGGCTGCGACGGGAGGTGAAGCAACGGAGGGAGACGAAGTGAACAGGCAGCACGCGAAGAGGTGCGTCGTTCGTATTCATTATCCACTACCGCAAAAACTTTTCAACTCCCAAGTGACCTTTCGTATACCCGTAGTGCGTGGCAAAAATTAGACATCGGCTCATTCCCGCAACCCGTGGCGTGGCGTGGCGTGGCGAGGCGAGGCGAGGCGGGCGGCGGAGGAGGAGCGCGCGTGGATGTCCCTCTTGTTCTCATACTCATACAAGTGGGGAAGGAGCCTCCCTTATAAAGGGGTCCAACCCCCTCTAAACTAGCAATATGGGACTAAACTTTTAGTAGTATCCCTTGCCTTGCACAAATGGGCTAAGTGGGCCTCTAGGATTTATTAGGAATTTCTGAAATAGCTATTGGGCTGCCCAAATAGACTAAATTCCAGCAATCCCCCGCCAGATCCCAGAGGCACACAAAATTTGCCTTTTCGTTCCAAAACACTGTTTTATATACCGGTACTGCAGTGGAGTCTGTTAAGTTAAATTTCCACCTGGAACTCTATGCTACACTAGTAAGCAACTTGAACAATGGACTGGGCTTTGAACTGCAAGTTTTCTGCGAATCTAGCTTCACATAAAGCCTTGACCGATACGTGGCTACCGTGGGTCTTCCCTGAGGGTGGAGCTTATGCGTCATATTCCGTGACCTTTCATGAGTTTACTAGAAAGAACCCTACTCTCATAGATTGCGACGTTTGACAATCAAACTCATATAGGTGTGTTCATCAAAAGATGTTCTGCAGGATAACATCTCTGCTTCAAAGAGCCACTTAGAATACATTAAGATATACATCAACCTACCATGCAGATTAGGAGAGTATTGCATCTTCATGGAGTGGTATTTTAACAATAAGTATACTCTCCTCCCAGTTGACCAACAGCTTGTTTTCCACATCTAATTCACGGGATCTCCGATCACAAAGAATAGGTTACCACTCTGAACAACTCATATTATGGGTCTCATACCCATCTCCCTCGATGCATTATCTATCACATTACGTGATAGACCCTTAGTAAAAGGATCTGCCATATTTTTAGACGTTTTGATATAATCCAATGCAATAAATCAGGAGTTTTTCATTTTTCTGACAGACTTTAACCTTCTCTGAACGTGTCTTGATGACTTCATGTTATCCTTTGAGCTGCTCACTTTAGTGATTACAGTTTGATTGTCACAGTTCATAAGGATACCCGGTACAGGTTTCTCAACAACGGGCAAGTCATTCAAGAGCCGGCGAAGCCAATCTGCTTCAACCATAGCTGTATCTAGTGCTGTGAGTTCTACTTCCATTGTTGACCTCGTTAAGATGGTCTGCTTGCAAGACTTCCAAGAAACAGCGCCACCTTCATGAGTGAATACATATCCGCTCGTGGCCTTTATCTCATCAGCATCTGAGATCCAGTTTGAGTCACTATACCCTTCAGGCACCTTTGGGTGCCCGATGTAGTGAATTCCATAATTTGCAGTGCCTTTTAAATAACACAAAACTCTCTCTAGAGCTTTCCAATGCACATCTCCTGGTTTTGAGACAAAAGAGATGTCAGGTCTAATAGCACTGGCTAAGTACATAAGCGAGCCAATGATCTGTGGATATTTCAATTGGTCTCTAGCAATTCTCCGATTCTTCCGAAGCAGCACACTAGCATCATATGGTGTTGGAGATGGCTTGCAGTCACTGGAGCCAAAGCGACTCAAGATCTTTTCCACATAGTGAGATTGAAGCAATGTAATCCCACCATCATCATCTCTCAACAACTTGATGTTCAGAATGACATCAGCCACTCCTAAATCCTTCATCTCAAAACAGCGAGATAGGAAATCGTTGACCTCCTTAATAACATTCAGATTTGTTCCGAAAATTAGTATGTCATCAACATACAAGCAAAGCATAACTCCCTCGCCCCCACCATGGCGATAGTACACACATTTGTCAGCTTCGTTCACAACAAAGCCTGCAGCTATTAAAGTTCTTTCGAACTTCTCATGCCACTGTTTAGGTGCTTGCTTGAGTCCATACAAAGACTTCAGCAACTTGCACACTTTCCTTTCCTGACCATCTATTACAAACCCATCTGGTTGTTCCATATAAATTTCCTCATCCAACTCTCCATTTAGGAAAGCAGTCTTAACATCCATTTGATGAACGAGAAGACCATGTGAGGCAGCTAGTGAAAGTAGAACTCGAATAGTGGTCAGTCGAGCCACAGGTGAGTAAGTATCAAAGAAGTCCTCACCTTCCTTTTGGGTATAACCCTTAGCCACGAGCCGAGCCTTATACTTTTCAATAGTACCATCAGGCCTAAGCTTCTTCTTGAATACCCATTTGCATCCTATAGGTTTGCACCCATAAGGACGATCAATTATCTCCCAAGTTTCATTCGCCAAGATGGAATCCATCTCGCTACGAACTGCTTCCTTCCAGTAGTCAGCATCTTCAGATGCATAGGCCTCTAAAATAGAACTGGGAGTGTCATCTATGAGATACACAAGAAAATCATCACCAAAGGACTTTGCAGTCCTCTGTCTCTTGCTCCTAATAGGAACTTCATTGTTCTCCTCCACAGGACTTTCAAAGTGTTCCATCAAAATGGCAGGTTCGGTAATTGTAACTGGTTCCTGATTCGATGAACTAGTCATCTCCTGATTAGATGAGGTAGCCATATCCTTCATGGGAAAGATATCTTCAAAGAAAGTCGCATCATTCGACTCCATGATCGTACCGACATGCATGTCAGGTACCTCGGATTATACAACCAAGAATCTATAGCCAATGCTATGAAATGCATATCCCAGGAAAACACAATCCACAATCTTTGGTCCAAGTTTCCGCTTCTTTGGAATTGGAACATTGACTTTCGCCAAACAACCCCATGTTTGCAGATAAGAGAGTTTTAACCTTTTCTTCTCCCATTCCTCGAATGGAGTTATCTCTTTGTTCTTTGTGGGGACTCGATTTAGGACATGACATGATGTCAATATCGCCTCCCCCCACCATGCCTTGGAGAGACCCGATGTGTCTAACATGGCGTTAACCAAATTAGTTAGAGTATGGTTCTTTCTTTCGGCCACCCCATTTGACTGAGGTGAGTAGGGAGGCGTCCTCTCATGGATTATACCATGTTCCGCACAAAAAGCATCAAATTCATTGGAAAAATACTCTCCACCACAGTCGGACCTAAGCCTCTTGATTTTTCGATCAAGTTGGTTTTCCACTTCAGCTTTATAGATCTTAAAAAAGTTCAAAGCCTCATCCTTAGATTTCAGAAGATACACACGGCAATATCTAGTGGAGTCGTCAATTAACGTCATGAAATATTTCTTTCTACCTTTTGTCAAAACACCATTCATTTCACATAGATCTGAATGTATAAGTTCTAGTGGTGCAAGATTTCTCTTCTCCGCAGTCACATGAGACTTACGAGGTTGCTTAGCTTTCACACACATTTGACACTTAGATCCCTTGACAGTGGTGAAACTAGGGATTAAGTTCAACTTCGCTAGTCGCGACATGCAACCAAAGTTAACATGACAGAGACATGAATGCCACACATTTGATTCACTATTGTTGCAAATATGATTAACAACTTTATTGCAAACGTCTGATAAGGATAAACGAAACAGGCCTCCTGACTCATAGCCTTTACCAACAAAGGTTCCATACTTGGATATTACAAATTTATTCGACTCAAAGACAAGCTTATAGCCATCTCTACACAAAAGAGATCCGCGCTAACAAGATTTTTATTGATGGAGGGGACATAATGCACGTTTTTCAGCCGCACGATCTTCCCCGAAGTAAACTTCAGATCGACCGTGCCAACACCACGAACAGAAGCACTTGAACCGTTGCCCATCAACACGGTTGAAGTCCCTGCGGTCTGATAAGACGAAAACATGGAAATATCACCGCATACATGCACATTAGCACCCGTGTCAATCAACCAATCAGGAGAATGACATACTGAAAGAATAGTGGGAAATATACCATACCCAGCATCCTTCATGTCAATGTCTCCGATGTCAACATTAGCGGTCTTGCCGCCTTTCCCAGGATGACGCTTGTCATAGCAATTAGGACAACTAGGAGCCCAATGATCAGGATCTCCACACACATGACAAAACACCTTTCTTCTTGTCACTCTTCTTCTTGAAGTTCGTGTGTTGTACAACCTTGTTCTTCCCATCAAACTTTGCTTTACCATCAAGCTTGCCCTTGTTCTTGAACTTGTGGGGCTGGAAGATTTTCTTCTGTACCAGATTAGCACTAGATCCTCCCTCAATACCTCGAGCACGTGTGTCCTTTGCTCTCGCCTTTTCTTCCACATCAAGAGTACCAATGAGATCCAGGACGGAAAACTCCTGTCTCTTATGCTTCAGTAAGGTAGCAAAGTTCCTCCATGAAGGAGGAAGCTTAGTGATGATACCCCCGGCAACAAACTTGCCTGGTAGGATACAATTGAAGTGCTCAAGTTCTCTAGCAAATGACTGTATCTCATGAGCTTGCTCAACCACGGAGCGCTCTTCAGTCATCCTGTAGTCATAGAATTGCTCCATGATGTACAGATCAATGCCAGCATCCGAGACCCCAAACTTGGCCTCGAGTGCATCCCACATATCTTTTCCATTATCAATTAACGCATAAGCATCAACTATGTTCTCACCAAGAACACTCAAGAGAGCAGCCTTAAACAAAGTATCCATTTTCTGAAAAGCTTATGCCTGTTGAGCATCAAGTTCTCCTTCAGGTCTACCAAGAGTGGCGTCATAGCAACTCATGGTTTGAAACCATAAGACTGCTCTCACGCGCCACCTCTTATAGTGGATACCCTCGAACACAGGAGGTCTCATGGAAGCAGCAAAACCATTCAAGGTAAATTGCCTATAATAAGGTTTTTGGATTGTTGGAAATATGAGAAATTTATCTAATGATTTTATTAACAGAAATACTAGATAAAGCATGACTAAAATAGCAAATATAAAGCAAGTCATGCAATCTGACAGAGAGAAGGTAAACATCGTCTGCATATATGAACTTGAGGTAAACACATCTAGAACAGACACTAGATGAAATTGCTTATACGACATAGAACCTAACATACGTAGGGCAGAAACTAGAGCCAAGAACTGTAGCAGGACCTCTAACAGAAAGGATAAGAACACGTACGGCACAACAACAGCAGAAGCGCTGGACTTGGGGTCGGTGTCCTCGCCTGCCATGTCGTTGAGGAGGTCGAGGACGTCGGGGAAGACGTCGTCGGCGACCGGATCGTCCGTGATGAAGCAGCCAGTAGTCGCGTTGAGCGCTCCCCAAAAACCTTATCACCCTTCTCCCGTACAGGACTCAAAAGGTGCGGTCTCGGAGGCCTACTGTCCCGACGTGCGGTACACGCCGCAAACCGGGATGAGGAAGACAGCAGCAGCTCAGAGATTGGATTTGTGTGGCGAGAGGAAGAGGACCTTCTGGTGTGTCTCTCTAGAGAGGAGCGACCTCTCTTATATAGGCATAGGAGAGGGACGCGAACAGGCTGCGACGGGGTGAAGCAACGGAGGGAGACGAAGTGAACAGGCAGCACGCGAAGGGGTGCGTCGTTCGTATTCATTATCCACTACCGCAAAAACTTTTCAGCTCCCAAGTGACCTTTCGTATACCCGTAGTGCGTGGAAAAAATTAGACATCGGCTCGGCTCATTCCCGCAACCCGCGTCGTGGCGCGTCGTGGCGAGGCGTGGCGTGGCGTGGCGTTGCGAGGCGGGCGGCGGAGGAGGAGCGCGCGTGGATGTCCCTCTTGTTCTCATGCTCATACAAGTGGGGAAGGAGCCTCCCTTATAAAGAGGTCCAACCCCCCTCTAAACTAGCAATGTGGGACTAAACTTTTAGTAGTATCCCTTGCCTTGCACAAATGGGCTAAGTGGGCCTCTAGGATTTATTAGGAATTTCTTAAATAGTTATTGGGCTGCCCAAATAGACTAAATTCCAGCTGATCATTGTGTAAATTAGGTTGGAAGCGTTGAACCCTTTGGTCTCGAGCCGCGTGTTTATATATTGACAATGTCTTGGCGTATAAGAAGAGATCAGAGGTCGATCTCAAGGAGTTCGGTTACAAGGGGTAACGAGAGAGAGAGAGAATAGGAGATAGAGATAGATTATAATTTGAATGAACAAATATCTCTATCCTATACATATTCTAACACTCCCCCTCAATCTAAACCTCATGAACCTCGGGCAACACTAGTAGAAAAGGGGGCATTTGTCCCGGTTCGTAAGGGCCTTTAGTCCCGGTTTATGAACCGGGACTAATGGGTCTTTACTAATACCTTCCCCCTTTAGTCCCGGTTCTAACACGAACCGGGACAGATGGTCCTCCACGTGGCCGGTGCGCCGAGCCCAGGCAGGGGGGCCTTTGGTCCCGGTCACTACAACAGGACAGAGCTTTTGTAACACGGTGTTATGTTACCTCAGGCCCAAAACAGTGTTACTAGCCCAGATAGTAACACATTTTGAAATGTGTTCCATTAGACCGTGTTACTAAGGGGTGTCCATTGTCACATATAGTAGGTGTTACAATAGATTAAAAATTATGTTACAATTATGTTATAGTAACATGCATATTATGTGTTACCAAACGCACCGGTAACGCATTTTTGCAACTATAGTAACACACGTAGTAACATATTTTTGTAGGTGTAGAATATTGTGGTAACATGTTTTTGTAACTGTAGTAACATAACTTGTAAAATGATATCAAAATATCGTAAAACTATCATCTATAGTTGTCAACCACCCTAGTAACATATTTGTAACTATAGTAACACCATCAGTAACACTACTATATTAGTATGGCAGCATAATTAATGTATTTCTTTTTTAATTATTAACCACAAAATTAGGTACCCATTTATTTAATATAAAATCAATGCAATTGCTCAAATAGTTAATTATTACAATTTATTATGCTGCTTGGCACCATGAAAAAAGATAGAGAAATTGAAGCACAACACATACACAAATTAAAAATATCAATATATTTATTATATAGAAGAGTGTAGGATACATATGCATTACAATAAACAAATACCAATATTATTGGTGCAACAGAATATCATTCATATCAATTTGACTATAGACAACACAACTATGGAGAATATTACACCATAGCAGTTGCATCAATTCAACCAAAGAAAAAAATCTTGTGAATGATATTACATTTTTCAATCTGTCAATGTAAACTGCAGGTATTGCTAAGTAAAATCTTCTTCGCTGCTTGATCCAACCGAAGAATTCAGCTGCAACTCAATTATCCTTCTTTTGAATCTGTAAAAGAAAATTGAACCTTACAGATATGTGATTAAATGTATACAAATATAAATTCGAAATATGAAAGAAAAAAATACTTTAACTTACAAAAGCTCAAGGCCATATAATTAAGTATCCTGAAGCAAAAGCGTCACCAATTCTCTACAATCAGAAACCTCCCTTGCTAACTCCTCATTATCCAGAATAGGTTCATCCATGACAAAGTTATAAAGAATATAAACATTCTATAGGAATTATCAATGAGGCGTCCATATGACTACATAAACATATACCTGGAAACTAGTAGCCAACATTACAATGCCTTTAAGCAACATGGAACTGTTATTCATAAACCCTTGAGGCATCGACACTAACTGAGCTCCCCGCAAACATTCTGGAAGAGTAGAATGATAAATAACATGAGATAGAAATAGATGTACAGCCACAAGCTACAAACTATAAGCATGCAGTATAACCAAATATTCAACAGATTTGGAATTTAATATATAACCTATTTTGCACATAATGTAAGGACAGGTACTTGGTAAAAGTTCATGATGTCTTACATTTACCTAAATAACAAAGTAACCAGGATGGGTACTTGGTAAACGGTGATGCTATCACCCATTGGATTATATCAAACTAGCAGATGAGATTGAGATACAAGAAATATAAGAGTTAAAATGGAAATGAACAGACAAGCTTCTGCTGTATTTCCATAGTGATAATTGGGATATACTGCACCAAAATGATCGTACATCTACTGCTGTACGGCCTGCAGAACCCTTACCAGGAAAAGCACTATGTATTACACCTAAATTCCCTGTCAGTAAAGTAGATATCAATATTGTTGCACGGCCTGCGGAACCCTTACCAGGAAAAGCACTATGTATTATGCCTAAATTCCCTGTCAGTAAAGTAGATATCCATAGTGCTCTGCACAATCTCTGCTATCCAATCCAGGACGCCATCTTCTCCAACATTGCCTCTGCATTAATTCATGGAATGACATGAGCGCATAAGTATATCGAGTAGAAGAGTAAACTCATCAACAGAACTCAAAGTAATGATACAAACTTTCTGATAGGTATGCATGGGCTAGCCTGAATCTGTGATACTTGCCTACTTGAAAGATATGTGCTAGGCTACGCTGAATCTGTGATACTTACTTTCCTGAAATATATGTGCTAGGCTAGACCGAATCCGTCCCAGATTATTATCACTAGACGATCTAGAAAGACAGATACAACATTGATTTGCGCTAAATCAATTGCATGCCCAATTAATTTAATTCTGAAATTGCTAATTGGCTGGGAACAACAAGTAGCCAAGCAGCAATCATTCATGGGTATTGGGTAGAAAGCAGCAGCAGCGCAAGTATTCAGTCAAGTGAGCAGCCGAACACAAGTTCTGTGAGCCACCCACAGCAGACTCATTGTAAATCTGGGGAGAGCTTGCAAAAACTGAGTACAGTACACCTAGTAAATTTCCACGAGATTCCACAAAAGCATGCACCCACGGTTTGATGTCCAAGAGATGTCACAGTATTCAGTCAGCTATCTTCAGGTAATGACAATGTCCACCGTAGGCCTTTCAGGCTTTTTACATTATTCAATCGGGTCCTGCTTAACAGGGATAAGTACTAGTGTTACTAACAGAACAATAAGTTGAGAAATGCATAGCTAGCTCATGCGTGTGAATCCTAATTCTAAGCTGTCTTTCACTGGACAGTCTGGTCAGGTGAGGTGCATGCATGTACATACCCTGATCATGAACGACATGCAGAGCTAGAAACAGGTTTCCACTGGGCGCCGAGATGGCATCGACATTGTATCTTACACACCCTAAATTAGCTGCCATTGTAGTTTGCTGCCAATATTCAAATCATGTGTTCCTGGTGAGATAATCAGGCGCCTGTTTACAGAACATGACATCTTATAAGTACAGGGCACCTAAAACTAGATGAACGCAATCTAATTCATCAGTATAAGCACTTGTTTACGAAACATGCCATCTTTAAAATTTATAGAATAATTCCACTTTCCAGCGCATACAATATTATTGTGATGCGGTCCAATAAGTTCACACCTGACGCACAAGAAACTAGTACTGTACATAGTAGTAGAACACACACACCCCAGAGTACCACTTAATCTCAAAATC
>NC_041391.1:646720663-646723390 GCF_002162155.2 Triticum dicoccoides | reverse complement strand
TTGGGGGCCGAAAAACTATATTTTTCTAATTTGAGGACCCTAAATATTTTTCCTTCACAATATTGACCAAGGTTGGGGGGCCATGGCACCTGCAGGTCCAGCCGTAGCTCCGCCGGTGAATAACATACAGCTCTTGACCAGTTCGACTGCACAAGCCGATGACTCCCTCACAAGCATTCAATCAAACGAGCAGCAGGGCGCAAGATGGGGTAGCGGGCAGCAGCAGCCGGCAACTCCATGGATGAACTCCAAATCACAGAGATGAAGACATGAGAGGATGATGGGTTTGGGGTTACCTGGCGTCTGGAGGAGAGGATGCTGGGGACAGAGGTCGCCGGTCCAGTCAAGGCGGCGGGGGTGGTGTCGAGTCCAGCGGCAGTGACAGCATTGAGCCCAGGCGGCGGCGGTGGAGATCTATGATGAGGCGGCGCGTTCGCTGCTGCTGGAAGCACCTCCGTTTGTGGAGAGCGTACGTGCGACCCCCTCGGATAGGTTTTCTATATGGGCCGAGGCTGATTATGGGCCGAGCCGTATCCCTAGGCCTATCACACACTTATGCCAGCCGTTTCCTTGTTTCATCTAAAAAAACATGCTTGTCTAAAAAAACCTAAAAAAAATGCATTTCTCAAAAAAAAAACTAAACAAACATGCCGCGTCGTTGTATTTTGTTTTTTTATTCAAAAAACATGGAATACTATAGGGCACGCCTGTCACGACGTATCGTGGCGTGTCGCCATATACAGCCTATGAGGACGGCAAGTTGGCAGTTTTGCCGTATCAATGCTTTGGAGACATGCAACATCAAAAATTGCAGCGGACAACAAAAAAGGGTGCATTTTCTACAAAAAGAAATAGATAGGTGCAGCGTAATGGTGTGGCCTACTGCGGTGGAGGAGGAGGACGTGGAGTTACTGGCGGTGGTGTTGTTTACCAGTCTGAGAGGGTGGCGGGGTGGTCGTCGTCGGGGTACTAGTAGAAGAACATATATCTAGGAGGTATGTGAACCGGAAATTCCAACCGACCTTATTGTCGAGAGGTTAAATTTAGTTGAAAGAGAAAACGAGTATTTGAAAGAAAAATTGAAAAGAATTGAGGAAGAGAAGATGGAATTGGAGTTGCATGTTGCCGATGTCGTCGATGATCATTTGCGAGAACATTCGCATGATGACGTGCGAAAGGAGCAGATCTGATAGACAGGATTGGGTATGTTTGTCAGAACACTATTCACACCATTATCGATATCTAGTCACACAACTAACACACATGAATATTAATCTCCTTCTTAACAGTTCAGAGAGGTGCGGGATAAGCTCCTACCATCGGACCGCATACTAGCACTTCAAGAGGAAATAGCCGGATTTTTGCTCGACCAGGTCATAGATCCCAAAGGAGAATACTATTACCCGCTACCGCCCCATGAACCACTTGTCATCGTGCTCCGGAGGCACCAAAGGCAACATATGTAGGAGAAATTATATATTTATATATATGTGTATGTGTGAATAATTAATGGTGTTGGTTGTGAGACATTCGATGATATATATATGCGGTTCTACGTACGAGAAAATCTATTTATCTCTACTCCTAATGGAGCAGTTGGTAGTCTCGCTTCCAGATTTTTTTTCGTCCCACCTCCCATGGTTTTTTTGGTACCTTCTCCCACCTTCGCTGGTTTTTTTCGTAGATTTTTTTCGTCCCTTCCCACCACTTCATCGGTTTATTTTCGCGTCACCCTCTCACACAACGAAAGAAATCTGAACAGATCAGAACTTTCCA
Source organism: Triticum dicoccoides (assembly GCF_002162155.2). Classification (NCBI taxonomy): domain Eukaryota; kingdom Viridiplantae; phylum Streptophyta; class Magnoliopsida; order Poales; family Poaceae; genus Triticum; species Triticum dicoccoides. The sequence goes on along the minus strand of NC_041391.1, from coordinate 646,721,614 downwards.
TGCTGGCGCAAGTTATTTAGTAATGTAGAATCAATCACGAACAATCTTTAAAGATCAAATCTAAATTAATTAACCTTACCTTAAATCACTCAATCACATTAATTAGAAAACAAATATTTCATTTTCAGAAAAATCGCTCAATCACATTAATCTTACCTTAACTCACGGATGGTAATCAATCTCCAAACAAAGAAAACAATACATCGAGGGAGCAGTAAATAAACTCTCTTTCTTATGACATGTATATGATCTTCCCTTCCCTCTCCGTTGTCGAGCATTCTTGATTCTCAAGGCCGATGCTTGGGCTGCGTCACTGGGTTGCGACGGTACCGGAGGACGAGGACGGCGAGGCCGGGTGCCGTGGCACCGCGTTGACCGCGACCGGTGAAGGGGGCGAAGAAGGGCGGCTTCCCTGGCCCTGGCCGTGGCCCTGGGAGTTGGTGCGGTGGAAGCGGCACTTGAAGGACCCGGCGTGGGTGGCCGGCGCGCAGACACACTTGGAAGCGGGCTCGTGGCCCGCGCCGGACGGCGCCGACCCGGGCCACCTCCTCCGCGTATTCTTGGAGTTATGGCTGGCCGATTTACATGAAATTAATTCCCTCGGTTGTGGTGGAAAATATAATACACATAGTCCATGTTGTTATGCATGCACTAGCGTGTGTGTGTGTGTGACATAGATGGATTATGGTCCCGTATCCAATAAGATGGATGTGTGTGTGTGTGTGTGTGAGAGAGAGAGAGAGGGGGAGAGAGAGTGAGGAAGAGGGAGGGAGAGTGTGTGTGTGTGAGGATTTGATGGTAAAAAAGGTCGCCAATGTCACTTGATATGTATGGGAATATTAATATTGAACTCTTAAAGTTAATGTGGCCCCGTTGCAACGCACGGGTGTTCTTCTAGTATATATGCATAACGTGTATAATTTGTAATATCGTGAAATACCAGCAAACAAA
>NC_041391.1:646719291-646720533 GCF_002162155.2 Triticum dicoccoides | reverse complement strand
ACATTTAGTACTGGTTGGTGTTACCAACCGGTACTAAAGCCCTACGCGCACACGGGCTTGGCTCGTGCCACGTGGTGTCACTTTAGCGCCGGTTCGTGACGAACCGGTACTAAAGGGGGGGCTTTAGTCCCCACTCTTTAGTGCCGGTTAGCGAACTGACACTACAGGCCGTTACGAACAGGCACTAAAGGCCGATTCTGCACTAGTGGTACTCATGAATAGTGTACAACATGCAGGTGTGAGCACCCCTCCCATCGTGTCATGACCAAAAACTAGTTACCTTATTAGTCCATACAAATGGTTTACATGTCTATGAGTAACGGTTTACATGTCATTGTTGTGTCGACATAGCTCTCACCGGCGATGGACAAACATCGGGAAATTTCCATGAAAACACACCAACTCCCAACAAAAGGAACCAATTTTGTTGTGCATGAAGAACGCCGTAGTGGCATAGGGTCGAATAATGAACATCCAATGAAACCTTCAAAACCCTTGGAACGAGAGATGCCAAAGGTTTTCACATCGGTCTAGTCTCCTCCTTTCTTGCACCTCCATGACGATAAAGAATAAGGGAGACGAGGCCAGCTACACCCATAGTTTAAGAAATCGACCATACCAGTAGTCAGAACTGAAATAGAATGCTGCAACCAACATCTCTCCATGACGGGACTGTCACGAGACGTGTGATGCGTATGATGGACAAAACTAAGATGACCAATTTCATGAAAACAAACCTTAAACGTACACTGAAACGCGATCCAACGTCCCAAGAGGTAAACGGTTGGCCTTGGACGATCGACCACCCGTAGCGCCGGCCTTAATTAAATGCTCTAAACCATCAACGCTACTAAACCAGGAAAAACTAGTGATGTAAAAAAAATCAGGAAAACTAGTTGACCGGACTGTTTTTTTATCTAACTGGTGAACCAAGCGATTTGCACTAAACGGACCAGTTTGACTTCAAATACATGATACAATATGCTAAAAATATACATGAAAAAAAAATCCTATTTGGTATATCTCGCAAAAAAAGCCTATTTGGTAGGGTTCACAGCCGAATTGGAGCAGTTCCCCCTTTTCCCCCATGAGGCAGCCCTATCGGGCGCCGGCGCCCCTTCCGCCGCCACCCCTGCCTCGCCGCCAGGACAGCCCCTCCCTCACCGGCTCGCCACCCGCGCGGACGCACAACCGCACCACCCCGCATCGCCACTCCCACGCGACCTCTGCTGGCGCCTGGGG
>NC_041391.1:646682547-646719159 GCF_002162155.2 Triticum dicoccoides | reverse complement strand
GCCGCCGCCTGGTTCAACTCCGGCCTCCCTGCTCCAGTACAGTGCCGACCAGACCTCCCTCCGCTTGACCAGTCCAGGTGCAGCCAACCAGGATGACCAGGACACCCGACGATTACCTCCAAACCTCCCTCCGCACCAGTCTCCAGATCAGGACGCTCGGCCGACGCTGGCAAGATCTCTCTGTGCTCTTCTGTGCTCCCCATTCTTCTATCAATGATTAATCTATCCTAGCATGAAGATCCATATGTGAATTTTTGAACTACTGAACCGAACTGTGTTGTTTTTGTTGTCCTGATGAGAATTGTTGATAAATAATGAGAGATATTGAAGAAAAGAATTAGACATTGGTATTGATATTGGAGAAAAGTATTTGTTTGATTGTGTTGTGCATTTCTTTGTCAAATTGCAGGCTTGGAACCACAGGATGGAGTTGTTGCTTGCTGCTTTATTTAGAGAATATCATGTATATGAATGAGACATTATCAAGTAGTCGCTGGTTAAAATTGTCATGTTACTAAAAAATTTGTTATCTATTGGTTGGTGTATGGTAAACAGTAGGATGGAGTTGTTGCAAATTCTGATTTAGGCCGTTTTACTTTGTTGTCTATTGCATCAATCGGGTGGAAGAGTCAAGTCTATTGTGTTAACTAAACAATCATATTTGCTATCCAGTACATGATCACACAGTCATGCGAACACATACACATAGTCTGCTATCCAGTACACACATTCATGCATGTAGGACCATATTGATCTATTTGTATGTGCTATTATTAAATTAATTAGAATGTTGGCATGTCATATTTGTTGTCACTTTTTTTGGTGGACTACCTGCACTGTTTTGAAATCCTAGATGGGTACTCGGGGAACTCAGAAAAAAAGAAGGAACAATTTTGGCATGTCATATTTGTTGTCACTTTTTTTGGTGGACTACCTGCACTGTTTTGAAATCCTAGATGGGTACTCGGGGAACTCAGAAAAACAGAAGGAACAATTTTGGCATGTCATATTTGTTGTCACTTTTTTTGGTGGACTACCTGCACTGTTTTGAAATCCTAGATGGGTACTCGGGAAACTCAGAAAAACAGAAGGAACAATTTTGCAATTTACTTCATGATATAAAATTTCCAGATTGGTATTTGGAGGAATGAGGTCAGCCACTAAACATATAAACCCAACCTTTGTTTTTTTATTGCTTTTTAGTTTCTCATTTATATTTTCCATTGATGCTGTCATTGTGGATTAGATAACTGTTAGTACTTCATCCTTACGGTCCTGACAGTTACTTGGTTGAGAATATTATGTTAAATTTCATCCATGACTCAAATAACTCATTGTTAAGAGATGTAGCAGTAGCTCTGTGCTTGGCCTCGTCCTTTTACTTGTTTTCTAAACCTCTGTGAGATGTCGTGTTCTGCTTGTTTTCTGAAGCTATATGAGATGGTATTCCCCTCTTAATAAAGATACATTTTTTCCTGGAGCTTCCTTTTCCTAGAAATAAATGTTGCTTTCCTGGTATATTTCACTCTATCATGATGCACGATACTATTTTTGTTGGCCCTCTTGTGTTTCTGTCTAGTTTGTACGGTTAAGCATGTCTGCGCTGAATCATACATGTTATCTGTACCTGACAAAAAGGAATTTAGCGTTAACTATGAAATCTCATGTTCTAGCATAAAGCACTAAGCTAACAGTATATTATAATTACAGACCATATATGTATTGAATATATCTTGACTCTCATGTTCTACCATAAAGCACTAAGCTAACAGTATATTATAATTACAGACCATATATGTATTGAATATATCTTGACTCTTCTGACTAGTAATGAACTTCTGCTCAAGCGCTTCAGTGAATCTTATTTTTCGGGAAATTTTGCCACTGGAGATTAGAAGGATTGTTCTAAACTGGTGCATGAAGCTATGCATTCTTTTAGAGGACATTTATATGTCTGCATAGTTTTTGCTCTTTAATAACGAAGCTTGAAAAAACTCTGAAAATTGTTACTGAGTTAAGCTTCATGTATGATGGATTGTCATTGGAAATAGATAGATACACTTTTGTCAAAGAAGTATTATGTCAGATTTATCATCTTGTAAACTAAGCTTATGTCTGTTTGAAATTATATTGATGTCTTGATTTATGTGGGATGTTTGTTTGGTGTCAAAACCTGGATGTTTGATTCAATCTTTTCTTCTTTGTTGTTGTGAACCAGCCTTTGGGTGCATGACTTCTGTGGCTTGCATCGTAGCTTGGTGCTAGCTGTTGTGCGTGTGTGACTTCTGGTGCTTGCACTCGCACTTGCATACATGGATTCATGCCTTATTAGTTATGGATGTGATTAGCATTTTTAAGAGAAAAATGACTACGTTCCAAGAAAGAATGACCTCTGACCAAATAAATCAATTATCATTGTTTTTTAGGGGAAAAACTTATTATTGGTTGTAATCAATTCTTAAATCACAAATTGCAGCAAGCCCATTGTGTATTGGGCCGTTGGGAATGCCTCGGCTCAAGGATAATAGTTCAATTCTTAGGTTACACATGATTTTCGTGACATCTCACTGTTTTGTCGTTGAAAGATCGACTTACCTAAAAAATTGGACCAGGCCTCGGTTTCGGGGTTTTCCGCTCTGACCGTTGGTTCGGTCATGTTTTGAAAACTATGTTCAAAAGTTAGGCTCTCATTTGTTGTTGATCTTCCATTCCTTCGTGAGTATTGTCGTCAAATACTTAATTTTATATGATCATATTAAAGTGTGCATTTGGACTGTAGAGTCATCTTAAAATTCATGTAAAAATATGGTTAATAGGATATTCACTACAACCATACTGAAATAGTTTGTTATTTACAACTAAACTATATTGTTTTTTCATATGATATTGACCAAAGAATGAAAACTCTATTACACATATTGATAGAAAAATAACGTTGACACGTAGGAACTATGTGTAAGGTATTGGTGATCTATGTATGTGTTTGACGTTAGTTTTTCTATTCCCCCCCTATTAGAGCTTGTAATACTGTATCAACACATGATTATGTGTTACTCTACTAAAATCGTAACACAAACAACTAACACATATTTATATGTTACTTGGTGAATACATATGTAACATATTCTTACCAACACATACCTATATGTTACTATCGCAATACCTATGTAACACATTTTGATGCCTTGTATAGTATGTGTTACTAGCTATCATTGAACACAAATTATGTGTTATTGTAATTTTCCCTGTCACACATTTTTCTATCTGTTACATGATTGTGTTACTTAATGTCTGTTTTGTTGTAGTGGGTTGGTGGCACCAACCGGGACCAAAAGGCATCCACACATCAGCATTCCAGTGGCTGGGGTTTTTGTTTTTGTTTTGAAGGGGGGGGGGGTTGGGGGTTTTGGGGGGTTAATTTAGGTGTTTCATATATTGTGTTAGCTAGCTAATTAACAGAGAGAAGTGTCCTCTCTTATGTCCGTGCTTGGTCGACGCTACATACTATACATAGAGAGGCCCTCGACACACTAGCTAGTAAGAAAATGAAGGGAACCATTAAGTACAGAAGTTCATCATGCATACCGAGAGAAGTGATCGATCGACCTCTCCTTCTCCGAGAGATTGGTCGAACAACAAGTTTTCGTATTATCTATCCGACGCTACTGGCTACATACATATACAATATGTAAGATCTCTTAATTACAATCCCCTATCAATTCAAATCAACTTCCACATGGTATTCTCCGGCTTTATTGATGACGTGGTCAAGAAAGAATCCCGTCAATTCCTCTTGAATTGCTTTCATGCGATCTTGTTCTAGGAGTTCATTCCGCATCTGCCACGTCTAATTTGAAGAAGGGGGTTAATTAATACATATATATGAATGAAATTCAACGGAAATGATGGTGTAATAAAATGAAATTGTGAATATTATTACTTACGCACTTCATATTGTCTTTTAGAGTAGCCCCGCTTATTTTTCAAAGTCGCGTTGTAGATGAACTCCCACACGTAGTATCCACAGAAATCATTCCCTTGTTCCTGCCACAAGCACTTTACAAGAAATAGAGGTCAATCAAACTGATAATGAAGCATTATAAATGGCATTGATAAAAGTATAGCTATAGAATCAACGGGAGATGCGGGCTACTAGCTAGCCAGTAGTACTTACTTTCGGGTATGTATATCGCAGCTCCTTCGGCAGTCCCGGAGCTTCTGCGGTGAACTGTTTCCAAACCCTGCAAGACAAATAAAATAATTATTATTACTTGAGATATCAGGAAATGAACAAAAAGTTGCCGATATGGTACGATAATGATCGATTGAACTTACTTGTTGAGCAATTTAGTCATGTCCGCATACGTTTCGGGATCTTTTCGTCTCGAGTCTAAGACGGTTAGTAGTCCCCGCTCAAGCTTAATCTCCAGAAGAACATAGTGGAAGCTGCGCACACATGCATAACTCATCAATTACATTACTATAACCTCGCTCGAGTAATAAGGGAAACCGAATATGCACACGACAGTAACACTCACTTGAAGTTGTAAGGAAAGAATATTTTATATTTTTTCTTCTTCTCCTCTATTCCTTTCTTCTTGTCCTCTTCCTTTTCTTCCTTTTTCCTCTTCTTATTTATTTCTCCTCTTCTTCCTCTCCTCTTCTTCTCCTTTCTTCCTCTTCTTATTTTTCTTTTTCCTCTCCTTCTTTTTCTTCTTCTTCCTTCTTTCTAGCTAGATATATAAAACTTTTCTAAAAATGTAACTTTTGCATATATAAAACTTTTTCTTCTTCCTCCTCCTTCCTTCTCTTCCTTCTTCCTAAATATATAAAACTTTTCTAAAAATGAAACTAATCTAAAATTAATGTACTAAATCAGAGAACATTAATGTACTAAAATTAATGTATTTTTAAAACACCATGCATATTACAATTGAAAAAATACATACATTCATGTAAAAAACATGTAAAAAATACATACATACATATATGAACATACATAAGAAATACATATATCTAAAAAAATACATACATACATATATGAAAATATAAAAACATCTAAAAACATGTAAAAAAATAGCATATATATACATAACTAAAGCAACGGCGGCGGGGCCGGCAGGGGCGCGCGGTGCTCACAAGGGCAGCGTCGGGGCAGGCAGGGGCGAGCGGCGGGCGGCGTCGGGGCGAGCAGGGGCGCGGGGAGTGGCGGCGACGGCGTTGACGGGGCGGCGACGTAGTCAGGGCGCGACGCGGGCGGCGACATAGTCGTGGTGGCGCGGGGAGGTGACCGCGACGGCGCGGGGTGGCGCGCGGCGACGGTGTCGGGACGGTGACGGTACGGGGCGCGGGCGGCGATGGGGGCGGCGACAGCGTCGGCAGGGTGTGAATCGGGCAGCCTGGCGACATCGTCGGCGCGGGCAACTGCAGAGGTGAAGTGAAAAATGCTAAGTCCTTGCTTATATAGCAAAGCCATTGGTCCCGGTTCGTGGCACCAACCGGGACCAATGCCCCCTTTATTCCCGGTTGGTGCCACCAACTGGGACCAAAGGCCTCTTTTCGGCAGCCCAAAGGGCGGGAAGCTGCGGCCTTTGGTCATTGGTACCGGTTCGTGCATGAACCAGTACCAATGCCCCCCTTTAGTCCCGGTTGGTGCCATCAACCGGGACAAAAGGCCCTTGTGCTGCCCGCAGTGCGGCGAAAGTTTAGTCCCACCTCGCTAGTTGAGAGGGCTCGAGAGTGGTTTATAAGCGCTGTTGCGCCCACCCTCTCGAGCTCCTCTCAACTGCAGGCTTTCGGGCCTAATCTCACACTATGTTGTTGTGGGCCTATTGGGCCTTTTGCGGGCCTGAATCCTGGCCCAGGTTGGGTTTCTAGTCGTATTCAGGCCGTGGTGGCCCAATAGGTGGCAGTTTTTTTTGTTTTTTTTCAGTTTTGTTTTGTTTTTTGCATTATTATTTTTTGTTTCTACTTACAACAAAATACTTATTTTTGCTATTTTTGTTTTTTCCAGTTTTTTTGTTTTGTTTTCTGCATTATTTATTTTCTTTTGTTTTTTGCTTTATTTTTTAATTCTTTGTTGCTTTTAGTTTTAGAAAAATTATAAACTTTCTGTTAGTGCCATTAGTTTTCAATTTTGAAAACACTTTTTTTGTTTTCTTTCTTGCTTTATTTATTTATTTTGTTTCTACTTACAACAAAATACTTATTGTTGCTATTTTTATTTTTTTCTTGTTTTTTGTTTTGTTTTCTGCATTATTTATTTTCTTTTGTTTTTTGCTCTATTTTCTAATTCTTTTTTGCTTTTAGTTTTAGAAAAATTATAAACTTTATGTTAGTGCCATTAGTCTTCAAATGAACTCTGAAAAAGTTGAAAGTTGGCATGGTATCATAAATTCACCCACATAGCATGTGCATTTAGAAAACGGACAATGGTATCATACTCGTCTTTTACAAAGTTGGCATGGTATCATCATAATAGTTGCGGGAGAAAGTCTTCACTTTTTCTTCGCTTGTGTCATTTGCTTATTGCGCCGTAACCATGGATAATCTTCATCGTTTATCAGGATGCTGGGGTCAGCCTTGACTTTGAAGGGAGGAATTTCATGAAACTTTTCATAATCTTCAGACATGTCTGTCTTGCCCTCCACTCCCACGATGTCCCTTTTTCCTGAAAGAACTATGTGGCGCTTTGGCTCATTGTATGATGTATTCGCTTCCTTATCTTGTCTTTTTCTCGGTCTGGTAGACATGTCCTTCACATAGATAACCTGTGCCACATCATTGGCTAGGACGAACGGTTCGTCAGTGTACCCAAGATTTTTCAGATCCGCTGTTGTCATTCCGTACTGTGGGTCTACCTGTACCCCGCCTCTTGACCGATTGACCCATTTGCACTTAAACAAAGGGACCTTAAAATCATGTCCGTAGTCAAGTTCCCATATGTCCACTATGTAACCATAATATGTGTCCTTTCCCCTTTCGGTTGTTGCATCAAAGCGGACACCGCTATTTTGGTTGGTGCTCTTTTGATCTTGGTCAATCGTGTAAAATGTATTCCCATTTATCTCGTATCATTTCCAAATCGTAACAGTCAAAGATGGTCCCCTGGACAACAAGTACAGCTCATCACAAACAGTGTTGTCACCTCTGAGACGTGTTTCCAACCAACTGCTGAAAGTCCTGATGTGTTCACATGTAATCCATTCGTCGCACTGCTCTGGGTGTTTGGAGAGCAGACTGTTCTTGTGTTCATCGACATACGGGGTCACCAAGGTAGAGTTCTATAGAACTGTGTATTGTGCTTGAGACCAAGAATATCCGTCCCTCATATTATTGAGTCCCTTCCAAGCGTGCCTTTTCCAGTCAATCTCCCATCATACCGCGATTTAGGGAGACCTATCTTCTTAAGGCCAGGAATGAAGTCAACACAAAACTCGATGACATCCTCTGTTTGATGGCCCATGGAGATGCTTCCTTCTGGCCTAGCACGGTTACGGACATATTTCTTTAGGACTCCCATGAACCTCTCAAAGGGGTACATATTGTGTAGAAATACGGGGCCCAGAATGACAATCTCGTCAACTAGATGAACTAGGACGTGCGTCATGATATTGAAGAAGGATGGTGGGAACACCAGCTCGAAACTGACAAGACATTGCACCACATCACTCCTTAGCCTTGGTATGATTTCTGGATCGGTCACCGTCTGAGAGATTGCATTGAGGAATGCACATAGCTTCACAATGGCTAATCGGACGTTTTCCGATAGAAGCCCCCTCAATGCAACCGGAAGCAGTTGCGTCATAATCACGTGGCAGTCATGAGACTTTAGGTTCTGAAACTTTTTCTCTGCCATATTTATTATTCCCTTTATATTCGACGAGAAGCCAGTCGGGACCTTCATACTAAGCAGGCATTCAAAGAAGATTTCCTTCTCTTCTTTGGTAAGAGCATAGCTGGCAGGACCTTCATACTGCTTTGGAGGCATGCCGTCTTTTTCGTGCAAACATTGCAGGTCCTCCCGTGCCTCAGCTGTATCTTTTGTCTTCCCATACACGCCCAAGAAGCCTAGCAGGTTCATGCAAAGGTTCTTCGTCACGTGCATCACGTTGATCGAAGAGCGGACCTCTAGGTCTTTCCAGTAGGGTAGGTCCCAAAATATAGATTTCTTCTTCCACATGGGTGCATGTCCCCCAGTGTCACTCAGAACAGCTAGTCCACCGGGACCCTTTCCAAAGATTACGTGTAAATCATTGACCATAGCAAGTACGTGATCACCGGTACGCATGGCGGGCTTCTTCCGGTGATCTGCCTCGCCTTTGAAATGCTTGCCTTTCTTTCGACATTGATGATTGGTCGGAAGAAATCGACAATGGCCCAGGTACACATTCTTCCTGCAGCTTCCCAGGTATATACTATCGGTGTCAAGTAAACAATGCATGCATGTGTGGTATCCCTTGTTTGTCTGTCCTGAAAGGTTACTGAGAGCCGGCCAATCGTTGATGGTCACGAACAGCAACGTCTTTAGGACAAATTCCTCCTGTTTGTGCTCATCCCACGTACATACACCGTTTCCATTCCATAGCTGTAAAAGTTCTTCAACTAATGGCCTTAGGTACACATCAATGTCGTTGCCGGGTTGCTTAGGGCCTTGGATGAGAACTGGCATCATAATGAACTTCCGCTTCATGCACATCCAAGGAGGAAGGTTATACATACATAGAGTCACGGGCCAGGTGCTGTGATTGCTGCTCTGCTCCCCGAAAGGATTAATGCCATCCACGCTTAAAGCAAACCATACGTTCCTTGGGTCACTTGCAAACTCATCCCAGTACTTTATCTCGATTTTTCTCCACTGCGACCCGTCAGCGGGTGCTCTCAACTTCCCGTCTTTCTTACGGTCCTCATTGTGCCATCGCATCAACTTGGCATGCTCTCCATTTCTGAACAGACGTTTCAATTGTGGTATTATAGGAGCATACCACATCACCTTCGCAGGAACCCTCTTCCTAGGGGGCTCGCCGTCAACATCACCAGGGTCATCTTGTCTGGTCTTATACCGTAATGCACCACATACCGGGCATGCGTTCAGATCCTTGTATGCACCGCGTAGAGGATGCAGTCATTAGGGCATGCATGTATCTTCTGCACCTCCAATCCTAGAGGGCATACAACCTTCTTTGCTGCGTATGTACTGTTGGGCAATTCGTTATCCTTGGGAAGCTTCTTTTTCAATATTTTCAGTAGCTTCTCAAATCCTTTGTCAGGCACAACATTCTCTGCCTTCCACTGCAGCAATTCTAGTATGGTACCGAGCTTTGTTTTGCTATCTTCGCAATTGGGGTACAACCCTTTTTTGTGGTCCTCTAACATGCGATCGAACTTCAGCTTCTCCTTTTGACTTTCGCATTGTTGGGGAACGTAGTAATTTCAAAAAAATTCCTACTCACACGCAAGATCATGGTGATGTATAGCAACGAGAGGGGGGTGTGTCTTCATACCCTTGAAGATCGCTAAGAGGAAGCGTTTAGCAACGCGGTTGATGTAGTCGTACGTCTTCACGATCCGACCGATCCAAGTCCCGAACGCACGGCACCTCCGAGTTCTTCACACGTTCAGCTCGATGACGTCCTCGTCTTCTTGATCCAGCAAGACAGGCGAAGTAGTAGATGAGTTCTGGCAGCACGATGGCATGGCGACGGTGTTGTTGAAGAACAATCTCCGCAGGGCTTCGCCTAAGCACTACGAAAACTATGACGGAGGATAAACTAGAGGGGACGGGGTTGCCGGCACACGGCTTGGTGTTTCTTGATGTCTCTTTGGTGCTAGCCCTGCCCCTCTATTTATATGTTGAGCCTTGGGGTCGAAACTTGGAGTAAAAGCATCCACAAAGTCGATTTCACCCGAAAGGCAAGAGTCCTTCTCGGACTCCAGGGCCAGACGCCAGGGTTCCCGGTGTCTAGACCCAGACGCCAGGGACCCTGGCGTCTGGCCCCTAGACTCCGCAAAACTTTCTTTTGCGCCTTCCAAAAACCTTGTGGGCTTTCCCCTTTGGCCCAAATAACGTGTTCTCGTACCCAAACATTTCGGGAAACATCCGGAACCCCTTCCGGTGAATTCCGGAACCCTTCCAGAGATCAAACACTATTATCCCATATATCAAACTTTATCTCCGGACCATTCTGGAGTTCCTCGTCATGTACATGATCTCATCCGGGACTCCGAACAACATTCGGTTATTAACATACATAACTCATATAATACTATATTGTCAATGAAATGTTAAGCGTGCGGACCCTACGGGTTCAAGAACTATGTAGACATGACCTAGAACTGTTTCCGGTCAATAACCAATAGCGGAACCTGGATGCTCATATTGGCTCCTACATATTCTACGAAGATCTTTATCGGTCAAACCGCATAACAACATACATTGTTCCCTTTGTCAACAGTATGTTACTTGCCCGAGATTCGATCGTCGGTATCTCAATACCTAGTTCAATCTCATTACCGGCAAGTCTCTTTACTCGTTACGTAATGCATCATTCCATAACTAACTCATTAGCTACATTGCTTGCAAGGCTTATAGTGATGTGCATTACCGAGAGGGCCCAGAGATACCTCTCCGACAATCGGAGTGACAAATCCTAATCTCAAAATACGCCAACCCAACATGTACCTTCGGAGACACCTGTAGAGCTCCTTTATAATCACCCAGTTATGTTGTGACGTTTGGTAGCACACAAAGTGTTCCTCCGGTAAACGGGAGTTGCATAATCTCATAGTTGTATGAACATGTATAAGTCATGAAGAAAGCAATAGCAACATACTAAACGATCAAGTGCTAAGCTAAAGAAATGGGTCATGTCAATCACATCATTCTACTAATGATGTGATCCCGTTAATCAAATGACAACTCATGTCTATGGTTAGGAAACACAACCATCTTTGATTAATGATCTAGTCTAGTAGAGGCATACTAGTGACAATATGTTTGTCTATGTATTCACACATGTATCATGTTTCCGGTTAATACAATTCTAACATGAATAATAAATATTTATCATGATATAGGGAAATAAATAATAACTTTATTATTGCCTCTAGGGCATATTTCCTTTAGTCTCCCACTTGCACTAGAGTCAATAATCTAGTTCACATTGCCATGTGATTTAACACCAATATTCATATCTGTATATGATTAATACCCATAGTTCACATCGTCATGTGATCAACACCAAAAGGGTTTACTAGAGTCAATAATCTAGTTCACATTGCTATGTGATTAACACCCAAAGAGTACTAAGGTATGATCATGTTTTGCTTGTGAGAGAAGTTTAGTCAACGGGTCTGTCACATACAAAGCCGTATGTATTTTGCAAATATTCTATGTCTTCAATGCTTTGCATGGAGCTACTCTAGCTAATTGCTCCCACTTTCAATATATATCCAGATAGAGACTTAGAGTCATCTGGATCAGTGTAAAAGTTTGCACCGATGTAACTCTTACAACGAACTCTTTTATCACCTCCATAATCGAGAAATATCTCCTTAGTCCTCACTAAGGATATTCTTGACCGCTGTCCAGTGATATACTATTAGATCAAAATTGTATTCCTTTGCCAAACTCAGAGCAAGGTATACAATACGTCTGGTTCACAGCGTAGCATACTTTATAGAACCTATGACTGAGGCATAGGGAATGACTTTTCATTCTCTTTCTATTTTCCACCATGGTCGGGTCTTGAGTCTTACTCAACTTCACACCTTGCAACACAAGCAAGAACTCCTTCTTTGACTGTTCCATTTTGAACTATTTCAAAAATTTATCAAGGTATGTACTCATTGGAAAATCTTATCAAGCGTCTTGATCTATCTATATAGATCTTGATGCTCAATGTGTAAGTATCTTCACCGAGGTCTTTCTTTGAAAAACTCTTATTAAAGTATCCTTTCATGCTATCCAGAATTTCTATATCATTTCCAATCAACAATATGTCATCCACATATAATATTAGAAATGCTACAGCTCCCACTCAATTTCTTGTAAATACAGGCTTCTCAAAAAGTCTATATAAAACCATATGCTTTGATCAACTCATCAAAGCATATATTCCAACTCCGAGAGGCTTGCACCAGTCCATAAATGGATCGCTGGAGCTTGCACACTTTGTTAGCACCTTTAGGATTGACAAAACCTTCTGGTTGCATCATATACAACTCTTCTTTAATAAATCCATTAAGGAATGCAGTTTTGACATCCTTTTGCCAGATTTCATAAAATGTGGCAATTGCTAACATGATTCGGACAGACTTAAGCATCGCTACAGTTGAGAAAATCTCATTGTAGTCAACACCTTGAACTTGTCAAAAACCTTTTTGCGACAAGTCGAGCTTTGTAGATAGTAACACTACTATCAACATATGTCTTCCTCTTGAAGATCCATTTATACAATATGGCTTGCCGATCATCGGGCAAATCCACCAAAGTCCACACTTTGTTCTCATACATGGATTCCATCTCAGATTTCATGGCCTCAAGCCATTTTGTGGAATCTGGGCTCATCATCGCTTCGTCATAGTTCGTAGGTTCATCATGGTCTAGTAACATGACTTCCAGAACATGATTACCGTACCACTCTGGTGCGGATCTTACTCTGGTAGACCTACGAGGTTTAGTAGAAACTTGATCTGAAGTTTCATGATCAATATCATTACCTTCCTCACTAATTGGTGTAGTCGTCACAGGAACCGGTTCTTGTGATGAACTACTTTCCAATAAGGGAGCAGGTACAGTTACCTCATCAAGTTCTACTTTCCTCCCACTCACTTCTTTCGAGAGAAACTCCTTCTCTAGAAAGGATCCGAATTTAGCAACGAAAATCTTGCCCTCAGAACTATGATAGAAGGTGTACCCAATAGTCTCTTTTGGGTATCCTATGAAGACACATTTCTCCGATTTGGGTTCGAGCTTATCTGGTTGAAGTTTCTTCACATAAGCATCACAGCCCTAAACTTTAAGAAATGACAACTTCGGTTTCTTGCCAAACCATAGTTCATAAGGCGTCGTCTCAACGGATTTTGATGGTGCCCTATTTAACGTGAATGCGGCCGTCTCTAAAGCATAACCCCAAAACGATAGCGGTAAATCAGTAAGAGACATCATAGATCGCACCATATCCAGTAAAGTACGATTACGACGTTCGGACACACCATTACATTGTGGTGTTCTAGGTGGCGTGAGTTGTGAAACTATTCTGTATTGTTTCAGATGTAAACCAAACTCGTAACTCAAATATTTGTCTCCGTGATCAAATTGCAGAAACTTTATTTTCTTGTTACGATGATTCTCCACTTCACTATGAAATTCTTTGAACTTTTCAAATGTTTCAGACTTGTGCTTCATTAAGTAGATATACTCATATCTGCTCAATTCATCTTGTGAAGGTCAGAAAATAACGATACACGCCGCGAGCCTTAACACTCATCGGATCGCATACATCAGTATGTATTATTTCCAATAAGTCAGTAGCTCGTTCCATTGTTCCGGAGAACGGAGTTTTAGTCATCTTGCCCAAAAGGCACGGTTCGAAAGCATCAAATGATTCATAACCAAGTGATTCCGAAAATCCATCTTTATGGAGTTTCTTCATGCGCTTTACACCGATATGACCCAAACGGCAGTGTCACAAATAAGTTGCACTATCATTATTAACTTTGCATCTTTTGGCATCAATATTGTGAATATGTGTATCACTACGATCGAGATCCAACAAACTATTTTCATTGGGTGTATGACCATTTGAAGGTTTTATTCATGTAAACAGAACAACAATTATTCTCTGATTTTAAATGAATAACTGGATTGCAATAAACATGATCAAATCATATTCATGCTCAACGCAAACGCCAAATAACATTTATTTAGGTTTAACACTAATCCCGAAAGTATAGGGAGTGTGCGATGATGATCATATCAATCTTGGAACTACTTCCAACACTCATCGTCACTTCCCCTTCAACTAGTCTCTGTTTATTCTGTAACTCCTGTTTTGAGTTACTAATCTTAGCAACCGAACAAGTATCAAATACTCAGGGGCTACTATAAACACTAGTAAGGAACACATCAATAACCCGTATATCAAATATACCCTTGTTCACTTTGCCATCCTTCTTATCCACCAAATATTCAGGGCATTTCCGCTTCTAGTGACCATTTCCTTTCCAGTATAATCACTCAGTTTCAGGCTTTGGTCTAGCTTTGGGCTTCTTCACGGGAGTGACAACTTGCTTTACATTCTACTTGAAGTTCCCTTTCTTTTCCTTTGCCATTTTCTTGAAACTAGTGATCTTGTCAATCATCAACACTTGATGCTCTTTCTTGATTTCTACCTTCGTCGATTTCAACATCACGAAGAGCTCGGGAATCGTTTTCGTCATCCCTTGCATACTATAGTTCATCACGAAGTTCTAGTAACTTGGTGATGCTGACTAGAGAACTCTATCAATCACTATCTTATCTGGAAGATTAACTCCCACTTGATTCAAGCGATTGTAGTACCCAGACAATCTGAGCATGCACCTGCTCACTACTTGAGCGATTCTCCTCCACCTTTTAGCTATAGAACTTGTTGGAGACTTCATATCTCTCAACTCGGGTATTTGCTTGAAATATTAACTTCAACTCCTACAACATCTCATATGGTCCATGATGTTCAAAACGTCTTTGAAGTCCCGATTCTAACCCATAAAGCATGGTGCACAAAACTATCAAGTAGTCATCATATTGAGCTAGCCAAACGTTCATAACGTCTGCATCTGCTCCTGTAATAGGTCTGTCACCTAGCGGTGCATTAAGGACATAATTCTTCTGTGCAGCAATGAGGATAAACCTCAGATCACGGATCCAATCCGCAACATTGCTACTATCATCTTTCAACACAATTTTCTCTAGGAACATATCAAAATAAACATATGAAAGCAACAATGCGAGCTATTGATCTACAACATAATTTGCAAAATACTACCAGGACTAAGTTCATGATAAATTAAGTTCAATTAATCATATTACTTAAGAACTCCCACTTAGACAGACATCTCTCCAGTCATCTAAGTGATCACGTGATCCAAATCAACTAAACCATGTCCGATCATCACGTGAGATGGAGTAGTTTTCAATGCTGAACATCACTATGTTGATCATATCTACTATATGATTCACGCTCGACCTTTCGGTCTCCGTGTTCCGAGGCCATATCTATATATGCTAGGCTCGTCAAGTTTAACCTGAGTATTCCGTGTGTGCAACTGTTTTGCACCCGTTGTATTTGAACGTAGAGCCTATCACACCCGATCATCACGTGGTGTCTCAGCACGAAGAACTTTCGCAACGGTGCATACTTAGGGAGAACACTTCTTGATAATTAGTGAGAGATCATCTTAAAATGCTACCGTCAATCAAATCAAGATAAGATGCATAAAGGATAAACATCACATGCAATCAATATAAGTGATATGATATGGCCATCATCATCT
Organism: Triticum dicoccoides; assembly: GCF_002162155.2. NCBI lineage: Eukaryota > Viridiplantae > Streptophyta > Magnoliopsida > Poales > Poaceae > Triticum > Triticum dicoccoides. Next base: position 646,703,622 of record NC_041391.1, on the reverse strand, counting down.
TGCGCTTGTGATCTCCATCTCCGAAGCACCGTCGTGATCACCATCGTCACCGGCGCGACACCTTGATCTCCATCGTAGCATCATTGTCGTTACGCCATCTATTGCTTCTACGACTATCGCTACCGCTTAGTGATAAAGTAAAGCAATTACAGGGCATTTGCATTTCATACAATAAAGCGACTACCATATGGCTCCTGCCAGTTGCCGATAACTTTGGTTACAAAACATGATCATCTCATACAATAAAATATAGCATCACGTCTTGACCATATCACATCACAACATGCCCTGCAAAAACAAGTTAGACGTCCTCTACTTTGTTGTTGCAAATTTTACGTGGCTGCTACGGGCTGAGCAAGAACCGTTCTTACCTACGCATCAAAACCACAACGATAGTTCGTCAAGTTAGTGTTGTTTTAACCTTTGCAAGGACCGGGCGTAGCCACACTCGGTTCAACTAAAGTTGGAGAAACAGACACCCACCAGCCACCTGTGTGCAAAGCACGTCGGCACAACCAGTCTCGCGTAAGCGTACGCGTAATGTCGGTCCGCGCCGCTTCATCCAACAATACCGCCGAACCAAAGTATGACATGCTTGTAAGCAGTATGACTTGAATCGCCCACAACTCACTTGTGTTCTACTCGTGCATATAACATCTACGCATAGAACCAGGCTCGGATGCCACTGTTGGGGAACGTAGTAACTTCAAAAAAATTCCTACACACACGCAAGATCATGGTGATGCATAGCAACGGGAGGGGGAGTGTATCTTCATACCCTTGAAGATCGCTAAGCGGAAGCGTTTATCAACACGGTTGATGTAGTCGTACGTCTTCACAATCCGACTGATCCAAGTACCGAACGCACGGCACCTCCGAGTTCTGCACACGTTCAGCTCGATGACGTCCTCGCCTTCTCGATCCAGCAAGACGGGCAAAGTAGTAGATGAGTTCCGGCAGCACGACGACGTGGCGACGGTGTTGTTGAAGAACAATCTCCGCAGGGCTTCGCCTAAGCACTACGGAAACTATGACGGAAGATAAACTAGACGGGACGGGGTTGCCGGCACACGGCTTGGTGTTTCTTGATGTCTCTTTGGTGCTAGCCCTGCCCCTCTATTTATATGTTGAGCCTTGGGGTCGAAACTTGGAGTAAAAGCCTCCACAAAGTCGGTTTCACCCGAAAGGCAAGAGTCCTTCTCGGACTCCAGGGCCAGATGCCAGGGTTCCTGGCATCTGGACCCAGACGCCAGGGACCCTGGCGTCTGGCCCCTGGACTCTGCAAACCTTCCTTTTGTGCTTTCCAAAAACCTTGTGGGCTTTCCCCTTTGGCCCAAATAACGTGTTCTCGTACCCAAACATTTCGGGAAACATCCGGAACCTCTTTCGGTGAATTCCGGAACCCTTCCGGAGATCAAACACTATTATCCCATATATCAAACTTTATCTCCGGACCGTTCCGGAGTTCCTCGTCATGTACATGATCTCATCCGGGACTCCGAACAACATTCAGTTATCAACATACATAACTCATATAATACTATATCGTCAACGAAACGTTAAGCGTGCGGACCCTACGGGTTCGAGAACTATGTAGACATGACCTAGAACTGTTTCCGATCAATAACCAATAGCAGAACCTGGATGCTCATATTGGCTCCTACATATTCTACGAAGATCTTTATCGGTCAAACCGCATAACAACATACGTTGTTCCCTTTGTCATCGGTATGTTACTTGCCCGAGATTCGATCGTCGGTATCTCAATACCTAGTTCAATCTCATTACCGGCAAGTCTCTTTACTCGTTACGTAATGCATCATTCCGTAACTAACTCATTAGCTACATTGCTTGCAAGGCTTATAGTGATGTGCATTACCGAGAGGGCCTAGAGATACCTCTCCGACAATCAGAGTGACAAATCCTAATCTCGAAATACGCCAACCCAACATGTACCTTCGGAGACACCTGTAGAGCTCCTTTATAATCACCCAGTTACTTTGTGACATTTGGTAGCACACAAAGTGTTCCTCCGGTAAACGGTAGTTGCATAATCTCATAGTTGTAGAAACATGTATAAGCCATGAAGAAAGCAATAGCAACATACTAAACGATCAAGTGCTAAGCTAACGAAATAGGTCATGTCAATCACATCATTCTACTAATGATGTGATCCCGTTAATCAAATGACAACTCATGTCTATGGTTAGGAAACACAACCATCTTTGATTAATGAGCTAGTCTAGTAGAGGCATACTAGTGAGAATATGTTTGTCTATGTATTCACACATGTATCATGTTTCCGGTTAATACAATTCTAGCATGAATAATAAACATTTATCATGATATAAGGAAATAAATAATAACTTTATTATTGCCTCTAGGGCATATTTCCTTCACTTAATGTACTCGGAGGTGTGTCTTGAACCGTACATGCATTGCCGGTTCATCTGCGTGCATTATATATAATTAAGTGTGTCAAAAATCATTACAGAACATCATGAATAGATAATTAAGTGACCAAATTAATAGAAGTTCATCATCACATTAAAACCAAAGTACATACATAGTTCTCATCTAACAACATAAAGCTCTGTAGAGCATCTAAATTAATTAAACCATACATTGAAACTATGTAAAACATTTCAATGCGAAAACAAATGCGATCATAATCGCAACCAATGTAACAACTGATCCAACGGCATAATGATACCAAGCCTCGGTATGAATGGCATATTTTCTAATCTTTCTAATCTTCAAGCGCATTGCATCCATCTTGATCTTGTGATCATCGACGACATCCGCAACATGCAACTCCAATATCATCTTCTCCTCCTCAATTTTTCTTATTTTTTTCCTTCAAGAAATTGTTTTCTTCTTCAACTAAATTTAACCTCTCGACAATAGGGTCGGTTGGAATTTCCGGTTCAACAACCTCCTAGATAAATAAAATCTATGTCACGTTGGTCGGCATAATTGTCATAAACAATAAATGAACCAATAGTTATGAAAAGATAATATATACCACATCCGAATCATAGACAGGACGAGGGCCGACAGGGGCGGATACCAAAACCATCGCACTATATAAGATGCAATAATAAAAGTAAGAAAATTATACAAGTATCTATATAAACATACAAGTAAGAATTTTTTTCCTTTTAGAAAGAAGATAAGAACAAGAGGCTCACCACGGTGGTGCCGGTGACGAGATCGGCGCGAGTGATCGACGGCGGTGAATACGGGGACGGGACATGACGGGCCGCTAAACCTAGACAAATATTGAGGAAAATGGAGCTTCTAGGTCGAGCTTGGAGAGGAGAAAGCTTAAGTAGTGTGGCTCGGGCATTCCACCGAACAACTCTTGTGCATAGGAGGTGAGCTAGAGCACTACAAAGCTCTCTCCTTGCCGACCAGGAAAAACAGAGCAGTGGGAGTGCTCCGCTCGTGGGCGAGGGGTATATATAGGCAATTAATTGGTCCCGGTTCGTGTCATGAACCGGGACTAAAGGGCAGCCTTTGGTCCCGGTTCAAGCCACCAACCGGGACCAATGGTGGTGGGCCAGGAGCGAGGACCATTGGTCCTGGTTCATCCCACCAATCGGGACCAAAAGGTCCAGACGAACCGGGACCAATGGCCCACGTGGCCCGGCCGGCCCCCGGGGCTCATGAACCGGGTCCAATGCCCCCATGGGTCCCGGTTCCGGGTTGAACTGGGACTAATGGGCTGACCTGGCCTGGACCATTGCCACCTTTTCTACTAGTGCAAGGTTGAGATTGTATTTGAACTCATCTAACCTCCTCATAGTGAGAGGTTTTGTGAATCCCTCAGCAAGTTGATCTCCTGTAGGAATAAACTGAATCTCGAGAAGCTTTCTAGCTACTCTTTCTCTGACAAAATGAAAATCAACTTCAATATGCTTCGTGCGTGCATGAAAGACAGGACTAGCTGATAAATAGGTTGCACCAATATTATCACACCATAGTCTGGCAGCTTTTGGAGTCTTGATTCCAAGCTCATAAAGTAGTGTTTGTATCCACATTACTTCAGCTATGGCATTTGCCAAGCTTTGTATTCAGACTCAGTACTCGATCTAGAGACTGTAACCTGCTTTCTTGCACTCCATGACACAAGATTGGATCCCAGAAATACAACAAATCCACCAGTAGAACTTCTATCATCAATACATCCTGCCCAGTCTGCATCAGAGCAGGCAGTAACAATCATAGAAGGAGACTTGGTAATCTGAAGTCCAAGTCCCTCTGAAAACTTAAGATACCTCAAAATTCTCTTAACTGCAGTCCAATGAGTAGTGCTGGGAGCATGTAGATACTGACATACCTTGTTGACAACATAAGAAATGTCAGGACGTGTGAGTGTTAAATATTGTAAGGCACCCACAACACTCCTGTAATTTGTTTCACCCTCTGATCCAAGTGCCTCTCCACTTTCGACAGAAAGTTTTTCTGAAGTTGAGATAGGTGTACTCACAGGTTTACGTTTTTCCAAACCTACTCTCCTGAGTATGTCAGCTGTGTATTTTTCTTCTGTCAGAAGTATACCATCTCTTATCTGTTTGACCTCTATGCCAAGAAAATAATGAAGATCTCCTAAATCCTTGAGGGCAATTAACAACTTAGGATCTTTAAGCAGACAAGTAGTGGCACTTGAACTTGAACTAGCAACAATAATATCATCAACATAAACAAGCACAAAAATAGTGACATTTCCTTTATTATAAAAGAACAATGAGGTGTCTGCCTTGGATGGTATGAATCCAAGTTGTTGTAGTTGCATGCTCAATCGTGAATACCAAGCTCTGGGGGCCTGTTTTAAACCATATAAAGCTTTATCCAATTTACAAACATAATGTGATGTGCTTCGATTTTCATAACCTGGTGGTTGCCGCATGAATACCTCTTCCTCAAGAACACCATGAAGGAATGCATTCTGAACATCTAGCCGTCTTAAGCTCCAACCTCTGGAAACAACAATAGACAAGACAAGCCGAATAGTAGCTAATTTAACAACTGGACTAAAGGTATTCTCATAATCAATGCCAAACTTTTGTTTAAAACCCTTAGCAACTAATCTAGCCTTGTACATGTCTATACTTCCTTCAGACTTTGTTTTTATCTTGTACACCCATTTACAGTCAATGACATTCATGCCTCTTTTTGGCGATACTAGGTGCCACATTTTATTTTTCATAAGTGCGTCATACTCACTATCCATGGCTTCTTTCAAATCTTTGTGAGCACGAGCATCAACTAGATTAACTGGTTCACCAGCAGTAGTGAGGAAAGCACATTTTTTATCATACCTGATGGTACCATCTTTGTATTCCTTTTCCTTAGTAATACCTGACTGAGACCTTGTGTGACGTCGAGGAATTATTGGTGCAGCAGAGGAGCCTGCCACAGAAGATCCAGTGGGCTGATCAGTCCAGCCGCCGTGGGATCGCGCGCTAGATCGCTTGCTGGCGAGATCAGCCTCGGGATCGACCCGCCACCCGAAGCGCTACACGTGTCGCCCGCCGGTTCCGTGCGAGTGGACGTGCGCATCGGGGCCCCTGGGTTGGGCCCAGCCGCGGTCGCCTGGTCGGGCGGCTGGTCGGCCACTCCCTCGGGTCGTGGGCTCGTGGCGAGCGGAGAGTCGCCCCCTCCCCCTCCTGGGCTGGTGGGCTCCGTGCTGTCGGCCTCCGGGTCGCGTGTCGCCTGCAGCAAGGAGGAATCCTCCTTAGATCGTGCGCCAATGATTGTGCTAGCACCAGGATTTTCCTGTGATCGCGCCCCAGATCACCTGCTGGCGAGATCCTCCTCGGGACTAGCGACGGCTGCATTGGTTGTTTATGTACACATAAAATCATGAGCTGCACCTGCACATACATCATTAGAGATGCAACTTTCTATGTATTTGTTCACCTAGTCAGTTTTAGATAATTCACCCCCATGATTAGATATTGTGTCAAAGTTCGGGAGAAGTGCTATTTCAGCACGAAGAAGTGCGCCTGCATTGGGATGAAGTTTGACAAATGGAAAAAGGGTTTCATCAAAAACTACATCTCAAGAAATATATATACGTCCAGTTGCAATTTCTAGGCACTCGTATCCCTTATGCAGAGTACTATAGCCAAGAAAGACACATTGGGTGGAACGAAACTCAAGCTTATGATGATTTTATGGACGCAAATTGGGGTAGAAAGCACACCCTAAGATTTTGAGAGAGTTGTAGTCGGGTTTTTGATGATAGAAATGTTCCAATGGAGTAGAGTTGCCAATGACTTTACTAGGAAGTCGATTAATGAGATATGTTGTTGTAATAAAAGCTTCATCCCAATATTTGAGCGGCATAGATGCATGAGCAAGTAATGAGAGGCCAAGTTCAACAATGTGACGGTATTTGCACTCGGCGGAACCATTCTGTTGATGGGCATGTGGGCAAGAAACATGATGTTGAATGCCTATGCTACGGAATAAATAGTTGAGTTTTTCGTACTCTCCTCCTCAGTCACTTTGAACTGTCAAAATCTTTCCGTTAAAGTGTCTTGCAACAAGTTTCTAAAACTCTTGAGAGATAGATAAGACTTCAGAGTTATATTTGAGTAAATAAATCCAAGTGAACTTACTATAGTCGTCAATGAAACTAACATAGTGTTTATTTATTCCAAAAGAATCTCTTGCATGACCCCTTACATCACTGAAAATAAGCTCTAAAGGAGCATGAGACACACTATTTGACTTGGGACAAGGGAGTTGGTGGCTCCTAGCACACTGACAAGCTTCACAAACTGATTCACTATTTTGACTATGTGACAAAGAAAGTTTGTCTTTATTGACTACTTATTTAACTATGATCCATGATGGATGTCCTAATCTTTGATGCCATCTTGCCAACGAGGGTTTGATGACAGAATAAACTTGACGATATTTGCGATTAAGTGCTCCGGATGTGATGGGGTAGAGCCCTCCAATGCATCTACCATGATGAAGAAGTTCCCTCGTTGCCTGGTCCTTTATGAAAAAGTAACGAGGGTGAGTTTCAAAGAAGACATTATTATCAGTGGCTAGACGAGACATAGATGCAAGGTTTTTATCAGCTTGTGGAACATGAATGACATCTTTAAGAACTAGATCACGTTTGAGATTAGGGGAATTAATGAAAGCTTGGCCAATGTGACAAATATCCATACCTCCGCCACTTGCCGCGGTGTGAATTTGGTCATTGTCGTGGTATCTCTCACGAAGCGCGAGTTGCTCTAGCTCGCTGGTGACATGATCTGTTGCACTCGAGTCCACGTACCAGACGCCATCTCCTCCTCCTTCTTCACGGATGGCTGCAGCAACATGACGATCATCGGGGATGTAGTCTTCATCATACCTGTGCCAACAGTCCATGACCTCATGGCCCGACTTCTTGCACAGCTGGCAGCAAGGACGACGAGTTGAGGAAGCGCGGTGACTGTTGTTGTTGTTGAGGCCGCCACCTCCCATGTTGTTGTTGAAGCTGCCGTGTCCTAGGTTGCCGCCACCACCAGATCGAGCACCCACGGCTTGGTAGTTGCCGCGGCCATGACCGCCCCGTTGGTGTTGTGACCCCCTGGTGACTGCGCCCATGGTCGTGCCCATGAGATGCCGAGTTGATGGAGGACTGTCTGATGTTGGTGCCATGAAGGAGAGCAAGGCGAGCATCAAAGCTCAAGAGCTTGTTGTACAACTCCTAAACCGAGACTGGCTCGACCCTAGCAGCCAGGGCGGACACGACTGGATTGTAATCCAGATTGAGCCCAGCCATGATCTTGGAGACGATCTCGAGGTCAGGAAGAGGGACTCCGGTGCAGCATGCGACTTCATCTGTGAGAGATTTGATTTTGCTAAGACATTCTGCCATGGACATGTTACCTTTCTTTAGGTTCGTGAGCTCGATGCGGGTGTTGATGGCCTGACTTTGGCTCTGGGCGGCGAACATGGCGTTGATGGCGCTCCATACTTCGGCCGGCGTATGGAGTGTGGCAACTTGGGCAAGGATATGACAAGAGAAGGATCCCATCAGATACCCCTGAAGTTGTTGCTGCTGTGCTTACCAGAGGGTTCGGGCGAAGTTGACGACCTGTTCTTCTTTGCCGTCTTTGGTGATGGTGAGTGTCGGTGTCAAAACCGGCGGATCTCGGGTAGGGGGTCCCGAACTGTGCGTCTAGGCGGATGGTAACAGGAGACAAGGGACACGATGTTTTACCCAGGTTCGGGCCCTCTTGATGGAGGTAAAACCCTACGTCCTGCTTGATTAATATTGATGATGTGTGTTACAAGAGTAGATCTACCACGAGATCAAGGAGGCTAAACCCTAGAAGCTAGCCTATTTCGTCCTACGGACTAAAGCCATCCGGTTTATAGACACCGGAGAGGGCTAGCGTTACACAGAGTCGGTTACAATGGTAGGAGATCTACATATCCGTATCGCCAAGCTTGCCTTCCACGCCAAGGAAAGTCCCATCCGGACACGGGACGAAGTCTTCAATCTTGTATCTTCATAGTCTTGGAGTCCGGCCGACGATGATAGTTCAGCTATCCGGACACCCCTAGTCCAGGACTCCCTTAGTAGCCCCTGAACCAGGCTTCAATGATGACGAGTCCGGCGCGCATATTGTCTTCAGCATTGCAAGGCGGGTTCCTCCTCCGAATAATTTATGGAAGATTGTGAACACCAGGATAGTGTCTGGCTCTGCAAAATAAATTCCACATACCACCGTAGAGAGAATAATATTACACAAGTTCAATCTGCTGACGTATTTGGTGGCGTGACGTCACACCACTACCAATCCTTTACTTGAATTGTTTTTATTGTACCACCTCAGCGCGTTTAGCGAAGCGGTTTCCTTGGCACGTCTTGTCGAAGCAGAGATTGTGTTCCCCTTATTCCGGGATTCCCATCAATACGGACGTGGGTAACCCAACCGCGCCATTGATTGCGGCGCTTGGGAGATAAGCGAGTTTTATCAGGCCGGTGGGGACACATGTTTTTGTCTGCCCATATAAGGGGATAAAGATCCAACCCTTTTACCCGCGCCTTCTTCCTCCTTGGCTTATCCATCTCCGTTAACTCGAGCTCCAGCACCCAAGTCCGCACATCTCACCTCGACCTTCTCCTAATATGTCCGGAGCGGGAGGCAAGTAGATGGCCTCCTCCGTCATGGAGGGGCAGATCCAGAAGCTGCGCAGCGCCGGATATTTGTCCAGCAACATCGCACACCGGCTCCCCGACGAGGGAGAGCTCATCCCCACCCCCAGGCCCCATGAGAGGGTAGTATTCCTTCCCCATTTCCTCCGCGGACTGGGCTTCCCACTCCATCCCTTTGTCCGGGGGCTCATGTTCTACTACGGCCTGGATATTCATGATGTGGCCCCGAATTTCATTCTCAACATCTCGGCGTTTATCATCGTGTGTGATGCCTTCCTCTGCATCCAGCCCCACTTCGGCTTGTGGCTCAAGACCTTCAGTGTCAAGCCGAAGGTTGTGAAGGGCAGCCAAGCGGAGTGCGGAGGCGCCATGGTGGGCAGGATGTCCCACGTTACTTGGCTTGAGGGCACTTTCGTGGAAACCATTAAGGGGTGGCAATCGGGGTGGTTCTACATCACCGAGCCGCGTGATCCCGAATGGGCAGCGGCCCCCGAATTCAGATCTGGCATCCCCACACGGCTCACCTCCTGGAAAGAGAGCGGCCGGACATGGGGCGATTCGGAGGAGCTGACCGGACTCCAAGCCTGCATCCAAAAGCTAGTGGACAAGAAGCTCAAGCTTGTCAACGTAGTCCAGGTCATGCTCATCCGCCAAATTCTCCTGTGTCAACGACGGGGCTTCAACATGTGGGAGTTTGATCCGGCGCAGCACCAGACTTTGAGCGGGCTCTTTGACACTACGTACGAAGATGTCTGGAAGGTGCTGTTCAAGGGCGCCGAGGCTCCCGCATCCACTATCGAAGATCGCGGATTCAGCTCGCAGCATCCAGCTAACGAGGTAAGTGTTTTTGTCCTTTATGGGATGCTTGTTTTCCACAGTTTGACTCTATGTGGGATCTAAACTCCCTTTTCCTTTGACAGGACTAGCTAAAGAAGGCCGAACAGACTATCTATCCGGCCCCATTGCCAGAGGACCCAGCGGACGCCCGCTTGTCGGGGCTGCTGGCTCCGGCACCCCATGTGGTGCCGGAGAAGAAGGCCAAGAAGAAGGCCACGGGTACTCGGAAGAGCTCCCGTTTTCAGGTGTTATTGGATGATGACTCCGAGGCTGACTCCCCTCACAAAGGCGAGGAGGAGAAGAAGAAAGCCTCTCCCCCAGCGGGGGGAGGGACGAAAAGGAAGGCCTCCCCAACGAGGGAGGCCGAAGGGTCCAAGAAGGGAAAAACTCTTTCCCCGGACTACTCTGCCAACGCCAGTGACGACGACGAGGACTGGCCCCCAAGGGCCAAGCCCCTGGCGAGATCATAAGTATCCGGACTCCTGAATAACTTCATGATTTTTTCGCCACATAATGTCTTTCTAATGCCGCATACAACCCTGCAGTCCGCCCAAGGATGATCTTCCCGCTTCGTCGAGCGGGTCCTTAGGTGCGTCGGATATGGATTCTCTTCCGACCGCCTCCACCCCCTGTGACACGGACGATGCCGAGGTGGGGTCCCAGGAAGGGACCCACCAGGAGGAGGAGGCCCCGGAGGTGTCGCAGGACAACCTCCCGGACTTTGCACCGGACTCGTCCCCGGAACCCATAGTGGCTCCGGAGTCCGGCGGGCGGCCCCTTCGCAAGAAGGGCAAGACCATGACGCCGGCAGCCTCCGTCCAACCGGAGGCGCCGGATAGCTTGCTGGAGGCGCTCAAAGGCGCCTCCATCGAAGAGGAACACCGCACTGTTATGAGTGCGGTGATTCAGAAGGTGCAGCTCGCCAAGAGCGGGCTGACCGAAGCCTGCAGCAGCCTTCTAACAGGCTTTGAGGTAAGAAGTTTGATATATGTAAAATAGTACCGCATAGACATTAGCCCCTGATGCTCGGTTCGGTGTTCGGAAAGAAAGGCCGGACTTAGGATCTAAAAAGATATACGCAGGAGTCATAAAAAATATGTCAATATGGGATTGCAGGCTGCGCTGCTGACCTCTGCCGCACTGACTGCGGAGGTCAATACTTTGAAGCAAAGCCTTGAGCGGTCCGAGAACGAGCTCGGCCGTGCCAAGAAGCAGCTCGAGGACAAGGAAGGCGAGTAAGACCTTATTAAAGTTGTACCTTACAGAAAAGGATTTTGGTTGCAAAAAGAATGACAAGGATAACGTGGGTATTGCAGGGGCCACTAATGAGGTGGCTACCCTGAAGGAGGCGGTGGCCGCGGCCGAACGTAATGCGGTCGCGGAGCACACCGAGCGAGAGAAGCAGGAGGCGCGGGTGGCAGAGGTACATCAAGAGCTCCAGGATCTCGTGAAAAAGCATGAGAGCCTGGAGCGTGACTCGAAGACTCGAGAGTCTGAGCTTGCAACGGCTCTTGAGAGTGCCAAAGCCGCTAAGGCCGAAGCCTACAAGGCCCTCCAAGAAATCAAAACATTGAAGAAAATAGCAGCGGGTAAGGCATTTTCATGCAAAGTAAGCTTGTGAGTGTTAATTACCTGTTGCTTACCCGAATTCGGAGCTCTCTAGGAGCGTTCGCAGATCTTCCTCGCAGCGTGTCCGATGCTGCCGCTTTCTACCAGGCTGAGGAGGGGAGCTCGACGGAGAAGGTCTTCTGGTCTCAATATGCTGAGGCCGGACATCCGGTGCCCCTTAGCGACCAGCTGAAGCAGCTGGTTGAGCTCCACAAGGCGCCCGAACAGGCCATGAAGGGCCTCATAGTTCGGCTGTGGCCGAAGGAGGCCATGCCTGGGAGCTACTTCGGCCTGGTGCGGCGGCTGGTGGATGCGTGTCCATGGGTTGAAGTCATCAAGCACTCCGCCTGTATTGAAGGTGCCCGTCGGGCTCTTGCCCGTGCAAAGGTGCACTGGGGCAAGATGGATGCCTAGAAGCTTGTGACGGACGTGCCACCGCAGGGCAAGGAGCATCGCACGCCCGAGATGTATCATAAGAGTGTGCTGAAGGGCGCCCGCACTATTGCGGGCGAGTGCTCCAAAGATGTAATATTTGAGTAGACTCGCATTTTGTTATCCTGTGCACTGAAAAACTTAGTTCATATGCGCTAAGCAACGCTTTTTAATTTAAAATATTACCTTCCGCGCGGCTGTTTATCAAATCTGAGAGATGGCAAGTCGTTGGCTTCAGCCCCCATGCCACGAGTGCTGGGGTGTTCGGAATAAACTTGAGCACTCTTGTTCCCATATTTGGGTCCATCTAGGGAGGCGCTCAACACAACGAACAAGGCAACCGGACTTATATTGCTTGAACACTCTCACTTAGCCATAGAATTCTATAATTTTAAATTTCGGCGAAGCCCCTAGTATTCGGAAGGCCGAATTTGGGGCACTATCCATGCCTGGGCCGGACAAAGTCGGCTCCTCGCTCTAAGCGGCATAAGTCTTTAAGGACTCGCAAAAAACCTCTCGAACAGCGACCAGCTCTCGCCCCATCATGACGGTCAGTTTTAGCTTTCTCCACTGAGGCGCTCGCCCGGCTCAACTGGGGCACAATCGCAGTGGTTCTCCCAGTGCTACCTTAGCCGATACAACGGAACGTAAGGTACCAAAACATGGGAGCCGGGCAAACCCAACTATTGACCCAAGACATGATTCGGAGCTGATTCATATAATGCTATAAGTTCGGGGTGCCGCAGTTGTGAAAGTGTTCGGGCTTATCACACCATGATGCGGGAAACATAAGCCCCTGGTGTATTTAGCCGTACCAAAATGTACGGACGCAACATGTCGTAAATGAACATATGTATAAGAAGGAAATGCAATTGGAAGCAAAAAGGTGCTGCATTACTTATTCAAGAAAAACTGCTGTAAGTGCAGAGCGATACAAATGGTGAGATAAGCAAGGGATGGGACTGTTAAACATGTCCCCTCCAGGGGTAGGCTACGGAATGGTGCATAAAACAGATTTAATGCTCGTAGTGGAGACCACTTGGATATTCGTGTTAGCCTTTCTCCTTCCCTGGCTGTTGCATCGTGAGTTCGGCAGGTCTGCTGCCGGACATGGCCTCTGACGAACGAAGTCCTGTAGATAAAAATGAAAAGGAAAAAGAAGAAAAAAAAGAACGACACACTTGAGAGCCCCTGGTGTGGTTGAGCCGCATTCTGGGCCTATTGTGGTCGTGCCCCTCTCCCCATGCCCATGGTATCTCCAAAGCATAATTGTGTACGCGAAGGACCTGTCTTGACGTTTTGCAGGGGCTGGGGTCGCACTGCTACGCGTGCTCGGAACGTGCCAGGTGGTCTTGTTGTAGGTTACTCCGGGTGCGTTTAGCCGTGTTCGGTTGCTTAACGGCCGGACTCGAAAATTGCCTTAAGAGGCTGCACTGTACTTCTGCCGCGAGAGCTGCTGTATGTTCCTCCGTTCGGAGAGAGCGTTCAGTGTTTCCGTTGACCGTGATGACTCCTCGAGGGCCTGGCATCTTGAGCTTGAGGTATGCGTAGTGCGGCACCGCGTTGAACTTTGCTGACGCGGTACGTCCGAGCAGAGCATGATAGCCGCTGCGGAACGGGACTATGTCGAAGATTAACTCCTCGCTTCGGAAGTTATCCGGGGATCCGAAGACCACTTCCAGTGTAACTAAGCCTGTACAATTAGCCTCTACACCTGGTATGACGCCTTTAAAGGTCGTTTTGGTAGGTTTAATCCTTGAGGGGTCTATGCCCATTTTGCACACTGTATCCTGATAAAGCAGGTTCAGGCTGTTGCCGCCGTCCATCAAGACTCTAGTGAGGTGAAATCCGTCGATGATTGGGTCTAAAACCAATGCGGCGAATCCACCATGGCGGATGCTGGTGGGGTGGTCCCTCCAGTCAAAAGTGATCGGGCAGGAGGACCATGGATTGAACTTCGGGGCAACTGGCTCCATCGCGTATACATCCCTAAGTGCATGCTTCCGCTCCCTTTTGGGTATGTGCGTTGCGTATATCATGTTCACCGTCCGCACCTGTGGGGGGAAACCCTTCTGTCCTCTATTGTTCGGCGGTCGGGTCTCTTCCTCGTCATCGCTATGCAGCCCCTTGTCATTGTTTTCGGCAATTAACTTGCCTGCCTGCTTGAATACCCAATAGTCCCTGTTGGTGTGGTTGGCTGGTTTTTCGGGGGTGCCGTGTATCTGGCACGAGCGGTCGAGTATTCGGTCCAAATTGGACGGACCCGGAGTAGTTCTTTGAATGGCTTTTTCCGCTGACCGGGTTTAGAGCCTCTGAATCCGGCATTGACTGCCGTATCTTCATTGTTATCGCCGTTAGTGCGGCATTTGTTTTTGTTGCGACGCGACCTGCCATTGTGGTCCTTGAAATCCGGACTGTTAGAATTTTTGCTGAGGTTGTTGCTGCGTGCTAGCCAGCTGTCTTCACCCGCGCAGAAGCAGGTCATGAGTGATGTGAGGGCTGCCATGGATTTCAGCTTTTCCTGTCCCAGGTGCCGGGCTAGCCATTCATCGCGGATGTTATGCTTGAAGGCCGCGAGGGCCTCCGCATCCGGACAATCGACGATTTGGTTTTTCTTGGTTAAGAACCGTGTCCAGAATTGTCTGGCCGATTCGTCTGGCTGCTGAATTATGTGGCTTAGGTCATCAGTCGCACATACGTGCCTTGGAAGTTATCGAGGAATGCGGCTTCCAGGTCTTCCCAACTCCCGATTGACTCTGCTAGCAAGTTGTTAAGCCAATGCCGGGCTGGTCCTTTAAGCTTGAGTGGGAGATATTTGATGGCGTGAAGATCATCACCGCGGGCCATGTGGATGTGAAGGAGATACTCTTCGATCCAAACCGCGGGGTCTGTTGTGCCATCGTAGGATTCAATGTTCACGGGTTTAAACCCTTCGGGGATTTGATGATCCATTACTTCATCTGTGAAGCATAGTGGGTGTGCGGCGCCTCTGTACTGGGCGATATCACGACGGAGCTCAAAAGAGCTTTGTCTATTTTGTTCGGCCCGGCCGGACTTACTGTGCCCGGCGCGACGGTTGTCGTCACGTATCATGGGGCGCCCACGCGATCCATAGATCGATCTTGATTGTCTTGCCTTATCCTCCAATATATCTCGCAAGTCCGGAGCGTTCCCCAGTGGCCTTGTGCTTTTCGAGCGATGCTGGGGTACGGTTCTAGTGAAGGGCCTAGGGGCCTCTCTGTCTCGACCACGGGGTGGTCGGTCAGCCGTATTGTCTGCTGGTGATGCAGGTTCATACGCCTCCTCCTCTAATCGGGGGAGCAGCTTGCGTTTAGGGTAACTTTTGGAGGGGCGTTCGAGCTCATGCTCTTCGGCCACGAGGACTTCAGTCCATCTGTCGGCTAGCAGATCTTGATCAGCTCTAAGCTGTTGCTGCTTTTTCTTGAGGTTGTTTGCCATGGCCATAAGCCTGCGTTTAAAACGCTCTTGTTCGACGGGATCCTCAGGCACGACGAATTCGTCGTCGTCGAGGCTTGCCTCGTCTCCGGAGGAAGGCATATAATCCTCTACCTCTTCTTCTGCCGCTCTCTCATGAGGGCTGGCCTCTCCGTCCTCCTGTGCTGAATCTTGCTGGAGTGGGTTGTCTTCGGCATTGTCTGGGGTGTTATTATCTCTGGTGCCGGAATCTTCATTCTTGCTGTGGCGGGATTTAGAGCGGCGCCGCTGACGCTGGCGCTTGGGCTGTTTCTTGGAGGGGTCATCCTCCGCTGTTCCTTCGCCATTCCCATCCTTTGGGATATCCACCATGTATATGTCATATGATGAGGTGGCCTTCCAGTGCCCGGTAGAAGCTGGTTCTTGGTCGTCTCCGGCATCATCGTCCATACCGTCGATGTCTTCGGAGTCGTAGTCGAGCATGTCGGTTAGATCGTCGACAGTGGCTACTAAGTGGGTGGTGGGTGGGCGTTGAATTTCTTTGTCGTCCGCATCCCAACCGTCCTGACTGCAGTCCGGCCAGGGCTCTCCCGATAACGAGAGATACTTTAGCGAACTCAAGATGTCGCCGAAAGGTGAGTGTTGAAAGATGTCCGCCGCGGTGAACTCCATGATCGGCGCCCAATCGGATTCGATCGGAGGGACCGCGGGAGGTTCGGAGTCCGGCGAGGAGTCCGGCACCTCGGAGTCACGAGCTTCATGAGGGACAAGGGCAGTGTTCGGCTCTATCGCCGTAGAGGTTGTAGCCCCCGAGGCGGTGTCTAGCCATCCGTCCTCGATCTGCGCAGCCGGCTTCGAATTAAAGATTGGAGCGGACTCGAGTGCGGCCTCCAGGGTACTGTCCGGCTGCAGAGCTAAATCATGCCCATCGTGACAGTGCGGCGCGCTTGGCTGTGGCTCGAATCCATCGAAGATCAAGTCCCCGCGGATGTCAGCTGTGAAGTTCAAACTTCCAAATCTGACCTGACGGCCAGGGGCGTAGCTTTCGATCTGCTCCAGATGGCCAAGTGAATTGGCCCGTAGTGCAAAGCCGCCGAATACGAAGATCTGTCCGGGGAGGAAAGTCTCACCCTGGACTGCGTCGTTGTTGATGATCGAAGAAGCCATCGAGCCTATCAGTGACGACACAGAGGAACTCTCAATGAAAGCACCAATGTCGGTGTCAAAACTGGCGGATCTCGGGTAGGGGGTCCCGAACTGTGCGTCTAGGCGGATGGTAGCAGGAGACAAGGGACACGATGTTTTACCCAGGTTCAGTCCCTCTTGATGGAGGTAAAACCCTACGTCCTGCTTGATTAATATTGATGATGTGTGTTAAAAGAGTAGATCTACCATGAGATCAAGGAGGCTAAACCCTAGAAGCTAGCCTATGGTATGATTGTTGTTCGTCCTACGGACTAAAGCCATCCGGTTTATATAGACACCGGAGAGGGCTAGGGTTATACAGAGTCGGTTACAATGGTAGGAGATCTACATATCCGTATCGCCAAGCTTGCCTTCCACGCCAAGGAAAGTCCCATCCGGACACGGGACGAAGTCTTCAATCTTGTATCTTCATAGTCTTGGAGTCCGGCCGACGATGATAGTTCGGCTATCCGGACACCCCCTAGTCTAGGACTCCCTCAGTGAGGGTGGCCGGTGGTTCCGTACTCTTCCCGTCGAGGTGGTGTTCCATCTGTTCGCCTCTGATCTGCGGGAGGACGACGACCTTCCATAAGAGGAAGTTTCCCCTCGTTAGCTTCTCCTGAGGTGGCGGTCCGAGAGGAACAGAGCTGCTGCTGGATGATGATGCGAAGGTGGAGGACATAGAGGTGGAGAGCGCACTCATGGTGGAAGATTGGGCTGCCGAGCAAGACATGATCTTGGCCGCGGGAAGGTAGCTAGATGCGATTTCGATCTAAGAGGAAGATGCTTTGATTACCATGTAAATTAGGTTGGAAGCGTTGAACCCTTTGGTCTCGGGTCGCGTGTTTATATATTGACAATGCCTTGGCGTATAAGAAGAGACCAGAGATCGATCTCAAGGAGTTCGGTTACAAGGGGGTAACGAGAGAGAGAGAGAGAGAGAATAGGAGATAGAGATAGATTACAATTTGAATGAACAAATATCTCTATCCTATACATATTCTAACACATTGCACCCACTTTCAAAAGTTTAAAGGGCTAACTCAATTCAATATATTTTTACTATTAATTCATAGTCAACTCTGTTGCATTAGCAGCTTCTCGGGTCTTGTAATAATGCAATGTACACCTATACTCTTTAAATTTTTTTTTCATTTTTACGCTGGATGTTGTGCCTTTTAAATGCAATGGAATGCATACGTTTGCAACGTGGCACTAAAAAAAATACTAACTTCTGATGACGGGAGACGATGGAACGTTGATGCATGGGCACTCTGTTAGGTGTCTCGGTTCGAGTGCGATAACACATACATCATCATGTTTGTTTCTTAATAGTTGTAGCAAAGGAATCGCATACGATTATCTGAGATAAACTTCGTGTGCAATGCAGTTCATCCTTGTAAATCGTTTGTACTACACAGTTGTATTTGGGGCATATGATTTATTTTTCCATAGGCATGGTACCAGCGGGAGAAGGGGGCGTCCGGGCTATACGCCTACCGACCAGAGCACCGGGAGGAACAGCTTGGCCGCATGGATGGAGTAGGAGCCATACAGGTATCAGCCATATAATAGCTACACGCTTGGACTGCACAAGAACAAACCCCATACGAAAAACAAGTTGGACACAAAGATGTCAAAAAAAAAGTTGGACACAAACGCTATCCTGATTCGCTGAACACGTCCCACGTAAGGGAAAGTTTTGATCCTGATTTGCTTGCTTTTTCCCTAGTTAGCGTATGTCCTGTAGATGCTGGAGTCTCCTTTCAAACTTCCTTAGATGTAAATATGTATATCCTCAAAAAGCAAAGTTATTTTTTTTATAAAGGGCATTTCATTGAATTGAAATATTGAGGTGATACAATCACATCGAAAGAACGCCCGGCCTCTGCATAACCAGATGCACACAGCCAACAAGTCCACAAGTCCGAAGAAGGAAAAATTCAAAAAGCAACCAAGAAAAAATCATAAGCCAGCCTAGGACGCGGCAGATTCTATTGGAAGATCACACCGTCATTCATGGGGGTAGAAAACCTCCCTGGCCGTACGCTCCAGCCGTGTATGACGCCATCATAAAAAGGCCCCTGTCCTCCGGCCTCTGCAGGATAGACCAAGTACGGAGCTATCGCGAACATATATGAATAACCTGCACAGGAGATGAATCACATTTGTTGTTAAAAACTACATCATTCCTGGTAAGCCACAATGCCCAATATAAGGCAGCCTCCCCCACTAGAATGTGTGCAGATAATTGTTTTTCAATTCCCCTCAACCAATTGCCGAATATGTTCCGTGCACTACGTGGTGGGTAAAGATTTGAAACTATTTGAACAACGGCCCACACAGACCGGGCAAACTTACACTAAAAAAATAAGTGTGTAATAGACTCGTCATGATGGCAGAAGACCACTGTTTTAAATAGCGGGTTATGGCATATAGCGGCAACCCTTAAAAACAGCTATAGTTGGGCTATAGCGGCAAATTGTACATGAAATCATTTAGCGGCAACATGCTCAAACAGCTATAGCGGAGCTATAGAGGGGCTATAGCCAGCTATTTGAAACTATGTAGAACACACATTTTTTACTCCCTTGCCAGTTGCGCCGTGACAAATTATCCCTAGTTAAGATGACCCCTTTATTAAGAAACCAAAGGAATATCTTCACTTTTAGGGGAATTTTGAGCTTCCACAATTTTTTGTTATCAACTAGAACCTCATTATGAACCAAGGCATCATACAAGGACTTGACTGAAAACTTGCCAGTCTGATGCAATTTCCATCGAAAAATATCCGGTTCATCCGACAGCGTAGTAATTTCAAAAAAATTCCTACGCACACGCAAGATCATGTTAATGCATAGCAACGAGAGGGGAGAGTGTTGTCCACGTACCCTCGTAGACCGTAAGCGAAAGCGTTATGACAACGCGGTTGATGTAGTCATACGTCTTCACGATCGACCGATCCTAGTACCGAACGCACGACACCTCCGCGATCTGCACACGTTCAGCTCAATGACGTCCCACGAACTCACGATCCAGTAGAGCTTCGAGGGAGAGTTCCGTCAGCACGACGACGTGATGACGGTGTTGATGAAGCTACTGACGCAGGGCTTCCCCTAAGCACCGCTATGATATGACCGAGGTGGATTATGGTGGAGGGGGCACCACACACGGCTAAAGATCAATGATCAACTTGTGTGTTTTGTGGTGCCCCTCCACCCCCATATATAAAGGAGCTAGGGGGAGGCAGCCGGCTAGGAGGAGGGTACGCCAAGGGGGGAGTCCTACTCCCATCGGAAGTAGGACTCCTCCTTTCCTAGTAGGAGTTGGAGAAGGGGGAAGGAGGAGAGAGGGGGGAAGGAAAGGGGGGCTCCGCCCCCCTCCTTGTCTAATTCAGACTAGAGGGGGAGGGGCGCGGGGCCCTGCCTTGGCCGCCCCTCCTCTTCTCCACTAAGGCCCAATAGGCCCATTACACTCCCCGGGGGGTTCCGGTAACCCCCCGGTACTCCGATATATGCTCGAACTTGCTCGGAACACTTCTGAAGTCCAAACATAGTCATCCAATATATAGATCTTTATGTCTCGACCATTTAGAGACTCCTCGTCATGTCTGTGATCATATCCGGGACCCCAAACTACCTTCGGTAAATCAAAACACATAAACTCATAATACCAATCGTCACCGAACGTTAAGCATGCGGACACTACGGGTTCGAGAACTATGTAGACATGACCGAGACACGTCTCTGGTCAATAACCAACATCAGAACCTGGATGCACATATTGGCTCCTACATATTCTACAAAGATCTTTATCGGTCAAACCACATAACAACCTACATTGTTCCCTTTGTCATCGGTATGTTACTTGCCCGAGTTTCGATCGTCGGTATCTCAATACGTAGCTCAATCTCGTTACCGGCAAGTCTCTTTACTCGTTCCGTAATGCATCATCCCGCAACTAACTCATTAGTCACATTGCTTGCAAGGCTTATAGTGATGTGCATTACCGAGAGGGCCCAGAGATACCTCTCCGACAATCGGAGTGACAAATCCTAATCTCGATCTATGCCATCTCAACAAGTACCATCGGAAACACCTGTACATCACCTTTATAATCACCCAGTTACGTTGTGACGTTTGGTAGCACACAAAGTGTCCTCTAGTAATCGGGAGTTGCATAATCTCATAGTCATGGGAACATGTATAAGTTTTGAAGAAAACAATAGCAGTAAACTAAAACGATCAGGTGCTAAGCTAACGGAATGGGTCAAGTCAATCACATCATTCTACTAATGATGTGATCCCGTTTATCAAATGACAACTCATGTCTATGGTTAGGAAACCTTAACCATCTTTGATTAACGAGCTAGTCAAGTAGAGGCATACTAGTGACACTAT
>NC_041391.1:646667252-646682008 GCF_002162155.2 Triticum dicoccoides | reverse complement strand
GTGCCGCTGCCCGGTCTCCTCCCAGCATGCCGCCGGCCAGCCTCCTCCCTCCCGCGCCGCCGGCCGGCCTCCTCCCAGCGCGCCTCTGAGCGACCTCCTCCCCACCGCGCCACTGGTCGGCCTCCTCCCCAGCGCGCTGTCGTTCGGCCTCCTCCCCCAGCACGCCTCCGGTCGGCCTCCTCCCAGGCGCCTCCGGTCGGCCTCCTCCCACCGTGCCACTGGCCAGCCTTCTCCCCATCACGCTGCCGTCCGTCCTCCTCCCCACCGCGCCGCTGCCCTGCCTTCTCCTCGAGCGTGCTGCCGCCCAGCCCTCTCCCCATTGCTGGTAGCGTCTCCATTCTGCTTTGGCCGCCTCTCTCCCTCCGACCACCGTGGATCCAACCTCTCGCATCTTGCACTGCCCTCATGTCGTCGGAGCACCCTGTCCGTTCACAGCCACCACTTTCAGACCGTTCAACGCCACCACCCGAAGCGGTTCACCGTAGCAGAACCATGGATCCCGCTGCCACCATGTCTCTGTCCTGCTACAGCATGGCTCAGCTACTGCACTTGGTGGAGGGCACAGCCTTTCCCCTCTGGAATGCAAGTGTTCATGAGGTAGGAGTGGAGAAGGAAGATGGAATCTGCTGGCTATGGTGGAGGTACCATACTTTGATATGATGATGCTTACTGACAGAAATGAAGGTCAGGTTCCCACCGTTTTAAACTCCCTCGCTTGCCAAATATATTTCATTTAGGATTTTTTGTCAGTAAGGCTGTAAGCAATCTGGAGATCCCTAGTAAGCCACTGTATGTTTCTTTATACAATCCCAAATGGATTATATAGCTCCTTATAACAGAATAAATATTCTGGAAAAAGCTCAAATACTATTATACGGTCAGTTTAAAAAAATCTGACGAGCACTTGCAATGTTCATAGTTTTTGCAGAAAAGATTTCAAAAACTCGGGTTCACCAATTTAATGAATTGCTATAAATTCAAATTTGCTAATATCTACAGTTCTGGTTGAGGAATTTAGGTAGTTTATTTCTCTAACCCCCGATTGTCTATAGTTCATTAGTTCATTGTCACTACACACATTGTTTATACAAACTTAAAGTTCAGAGGGGTGGTTGTATTTAGTACTACTAAATTGGACTATTTAAGTCCAAATGTTTACTTTGCATGATGGAAACAATTGTGTATCGTGTAGTTCCTCCACTATAGCCACTGCGGCCCACGGCAGCCCTTGGTGGCGGAGTTCGTCGTGTCCATCAGTCCAACCCCATGGCTTCAGGGCGTCCGAGTTTCGTCGCGGCCATCAGTTCGGACACCTGTCACTGCGTGTGTTGCACTCACGACCATTTGTGTCACATCATGCTCCATCACCGGCCTCCAGCGCACCGTGACCCCTGCCGCACTCCTTCCTCTCCCTGAAGCCGCTCGTGCCCTCCCAGGCTTGATATCCTGCTACAGCGATGACCTCCTGTACATCGCCGAAGTTCCATACCCGCTCAACGGCACCAGCACGAGGATGCAGCAGCTAGGCTGAACCCCAGTTCGTGCCTCAAGGTCAAGCATGCGGACGCATGCAGAGGAGGTATCCATCTCTCTCTTCCTTCTCCTATGCTTTATTTGTACTAAGCTTTTGCGAAGATCCGTAAAAGCACATGTTTCTTATAATCTTTACATGCACACTCTTTCTATTTTGTCTCTCGCGTAGTCACTTTGCCTTTTGATGCTTAAATGCACCTTCAGTGCAGGTTGTCCGGTGCGCCAAGTATTGACAGCAGTGATGCCTTCTTACGTCTTCCTCGTGTGATTTGCCAAGGGCGTGTACTCCTCCTGAGATAAGAAGAGCGACAAGGAGGTAAAAGGAACACCAGATTTTCACAAATTCTGCAGATGTAGTACGTATTTTCCATTTTGCCAAAACAGTGAGCCTATGTGCCGATGTTTCTCTCGTCTTCTCTTGGAAGTATTTGTCTAGATGGAGAGCACGGTATTTTTTTCATGGAGCTGGTGCTGCTGCAGTACGACCTAGTCCAGTCTAGGCCCTCCATGGTTGCTGCTGCTGTTTCGGCAACCAGGCTGATCCCCGAAGAAGACCCCTATGTGGACTGGCAATCTAAATTATAATATGTGTTCTTTATTTATAATTGAAGTTCAAAAATATCATTGGCAGGGGTACAGAAATGATTATAGTCGTTATAGCAAAAAAAGTGCAGAAACTTAAAGAACAAAATTATTGTTACACATAAACAAATTGGATTTATGTGTTATGTAGTATTGGTACTTAAGAACAAAAGTTTAGATTTCAAACTTTCAATAGTTCAGTACTACGTAGAAAGGAACATAAGTCCTCCCCCACTGCCGCCATGGCCGTTCGACGCCATCATGGTAGGCCGTTCGACGCCACCATCGCATGCCGTTCATTGCAGCAGCACCCTGGATCCGCCCGACTCCCTTTCCCAGCGCGCCGCCGCCGACCGGCTCCCTCCCCTAGAGCGTCGTTGCGGCCCCAGCCCCACTTCCTTGCCGTGGCACAGCGCCGTCGACTGCGCCCTTCCCCATCTTCCCCCTAGTGCCTCGTGGTGGAATCACAAAGACAGCTGATGTTGCTATTTCTTTTTGTTGATGCTCATTCAAACCTCATGCTACTTATGTGCTAAATTTGATGCTCTATAGTTTCTTGTCGAAATGCCTATGAGAAGCAAAAATATTTTGATGAAATTTGATGTTGTTATTCCTATGTTCCAGCAGTTTTTCTGTGTGCTGTAATTTTCCTCTGTCAAACCAAAAAAGCAGCAGTTTAGCACGAAAAATAGTTTTTTTTTCTCTTCTCAGTACACAACAGAAAAGGTATTTGTCTCCAACTAGCATTAAGAGTTCAAAGTACACAAAGGAAAAATGTTCAATTTTCAAAACTTTAAGAGTTCAAAGTACACAAGAACATAAGTCCACTATGCTTTGTGTCAGATATCTGAGGGGAACTTCAATTTTTTTTCAGTTCAACTTTTGAATGTGTTTCAGTTCGTCTACTTCCCGGTTGTCCTGAGCTGGAGAATTGCTGCTACTGTTTATGTGTTTGCAACTGTGATTCATGCACTACATTTCAATTTCGCATGTATTTCAAAGATCATAAGGGCTTTGGAGCTTCATTTTTACACTTCATCTTTTGAAAGCTATTCGGTTCATGTACTTCCCAATCGTAATGTCCATATTGTAGATAATATTTGCATTGTCTTAAATTTTTGAGAACAAGCTTCACTACATGAAAACTGGGTTATTCAGTTCATCCATATGCAAACCCCCGTAACAAAAAGTATCGTAATTCAATTAGCGGAGGATGGGCAACATATGTTTAAGCAAGCATTTATACCATGTTACAAAAAAAAATCCCCTCTGTTCCATAGAAGATTTTGTGTTTTTTTATATATTTAAAAAAAAGAAGTGTACACACAGTAGCTTGGCATTTGATAATTGTTTGCAACCCGTACTTAAATTTGATGGTTATGTAATTGCATTAGGGCGTTACCGTAGGTCTAATAGTCTAGTATGTATTTGATAATTGTTTGGGGGTGCCTAGTCTGGCAAGAGTTTTCAAGTAGTGAAGATTTCAGCAGTAAACTATGCAAACAATTTAAAAGTACTCAAGTCCAACTTGCAAACCAGTAGCAGTCCTATAGTGCAGCATGCATCAAATTCAACAATAGCAAAACTGACTTGAAACAAATTCCCATCTAGTTGTTTATTTCGTAGCTCATCGTTTCTAATACAAGCCAATGCTTCTATTCTAATCTAGTTGTTTATTTTGTAGCTCGCTTTTTCGAATGTAATGTTAGAAGTCCACTAGATGAAAAATTCTCTGTGTTAGCTAGATCAGTATTAGTGCTCAGCAGTACGACAAGTAGCAGTACTGATCAGTACGACTTACACAAAATACTAGTACTAATCAGTAATATTCTAAATATTAAAAGTAACATCCATATAAGAAAAATGCTTCTATTCTAACACATTTTTTGGGAAAACAGAGCACTAGTACTGATGAGTCGTACTAACAAGGATGTCGTTCTACAATTTTGATGAGTCATGCTGACAAGGACATAATTATTGTGCAAATGGAAAAAACAAAATGTTTTATAAAGAAATTTACTTGAAGTTCAATTACTATGGTCTAAAAAATTCAGTTACATCGCTAGTGCATTCAGAATTGCTAATTTTTTGAAAAATGAAGTTCCTGTTTCAGGATTATGTAAGTTCAAAAATATTGTATGATGTGTGTGCCATAGTTATCTGAACTTTGATTATGACTAATATTCCATTATAGCACTACTGCATATTCACTTCTGATTGCTTCTTGCTGCCACTATTTTTATCATGATTTTACGTGTCCACCCAGAAGTGTTTTTATTCGTAGGAAAATGAACCAAAAACAGTGGTTGCTACTAGTGTTTGGAAATTATAGAGGTAATATCACCGTAAGTTATAGAACTTGCGTTCAATGTTAAGTTTGATGCTATAATTTTAAAAATACGGATTTGTAGTCATCTAACTTGACATCGCGTGCAAATATGGTCACAAAATACGCGTGCGGACGTATCAGGGTGTATGGCCCCACCTGTTAGTGAGTGGTGGCACTCAGCTTACTTAATTTTTGCACAAAACACCCTCACATTTTTTAACAACCACACTGTACTGCATATAGGCACGTAAATGTTTGAATTCATAATTTTGCATAATTTAAATATAAGCTGTGAGTCTATACATTTTGGATTCGTTAAACATATTTATTTAACAAATATTTTCAATGTCGGTATTAACTAGTTTTCATATAATACACAAGTTCATATTTAAATGTTTTTATGTACTAATGATAGTTTTTATGTATAATATTCTTAGAACATAACTTCATTAATTATGTTTTACAAATATCTTGAAGAAATTGCAAATGCAAAATGAGCCTCAATATGTTAAAAAATAAGCCATCAGCACGATCACCTTCCGAAAGACACGCATCTTGTGGATACTGCCAAAGAGAGCCAGCCAGAGTGACAGACGGAGAAAGAACAGATTTCCATGCATAGGAGCTTGATTGATGAAATGTCACTGTATTTACTGCTATGTCAAACCATCCTGATATGCAATTAGTATTACTTACATTGTTTTACCACTCCACATGTAAGTACTGTGTGTTTCTCAGAAGAAAAAACTTGTAAGTACTGTGTTGATGGCATTATATGTTGATCTTAATGCGTCAACCTACCTGGACATGACTTCTCATCCTGCTTAACGGAATCACTGTAGCAGTGCGCGCCTTTACATGTTTCAGGTAAGAAAAAAGGACTACTAAAATAGCTTAAATGAATCATTGTAGCAGTGCGCGCCTCTACATGTTTCAGGTAAGAAAAAAGGACCACTAAAATAGCTTAAATGGGCTGTAGATGTACATCCATTGCTCATAGATGCAAAAAAAATAAATATCATTTAAGCTCTCAGTACATCTAACTTAGCTATCCATACGTTACATGCAAACAGGGATGGCTTGTTGGTTAGAGTGGCTTCTGTGGTGAACATTGGTCGTGGGTTGGATTCCAGGCTCTCTCCCATTTTTCACTAATTTGACTTTTTCGGAAATAAAAAAATATGAGGGTGTTTTGTGTAAAAATAAGTCCATCATGTGTCACCACTCACTAACAGGTGGGGCCATACACCCTGATACGTCCACATGCATATATTGTGACCGTATTTACACGCGTTGTCAAGTTAAATGACCACAAATTCGTATTTTCAAAGTTTTAGCACCAAACTGAACATCGAGCGTAAGTTCTATGACTCCTGGTGATATTACCTCGAAATTATAATTACTAGAACTATTGTTTCTCACCCTTTTAATTGCTGGCTAATTCTTGTAAAAAGTAGCGGTTAATCTTGCTAATTAGTTTGATGTGATGCCTAGGTGGTCAGTCCAGCTCCTGCAACCAACACAGGTCGTTGCCCCTTTTGCCACAATGGCAGCAGCACAAACATTAGAGTGGTCGTCCTCAACCAGTTCCTCACGCGGCCTCCGTGCAAGCCCTGCTCATGTATGCTTACACCAAAAGTACACCTCTTGCTACTCTCCTTGTACTTGCACTTGCTTATTTTCTAAGCAATAATTCCTATTGCTTCCTCTTGGGGGGAAGGAATCCCATGTTAAAGCTGTCTTGGTGCTCACCCACTGTTTATATTCATCACCATAGTGTACGAGACATATGAAAACCATTCTGGCTTCGGAGAAAATATAACCAGTACATGTGCAATTGTGCGAGAAGTTCCCTTATGAAAGTTCCTTGTAAACAAACCACATGAAAGTTCATCGAGAAAAACTTTGTAAGTTCAAACGCCTATAGGAAAACTTTGTAGGTTCAGATGGGTATAGAAAATTTTGTAAGTTCAAAATGGGCACGCCTAACAGTGCATGAATAAATAAACTATAAACCCAACAAATTCCATGTTGGTCGGTCTACAGTGTGTTGTCAAGAAGGTTGTTGGCCTTGGAGTCCGACACTGGCTGATCATCTACCTTCCAATTATTATTAGGCATATACCACTGAAACTGCAGGTCGTGCCCTCTTCCCGTTGTAGGTCGCGCCCTCCTCCCGCATAGCCTATTGGTTGGCATACCATGACCCCTCCTCATATTTTTGGTACGAATTTGATGAATCTTCTTGATGCTCTGTTCATATTCAACTAGAAATTTCTCCTCATATTGATTGTTTGTATTTCTTGTACCGGTTTTGTTCTTGCATGTATGTATCAGTTCGATGTTTTGAGATAGCTCAGATTACTTCCAAATGTGAAGATTGACATGCATATTTGGGGATGAGATTTTCAGGTACTAGTTTGGCACTGTATCTGACCCGTACTAAAATATTTCAGCAGTTCAACAGGGGCATGGGGTTCAGTTCGACAGTGACGACCCAGGCAGCCGGCCTTCGCATAAGGAACTAGTGCAGTTTGATCTTGTGTGAATTGGAAATCCCCTGATGTTGAGTGTGTCAGTACAGCCCTACGCTACAAGGCACACATACATCCACTTTACGTGTTAGTCAATAGTATTGTGCATTTTCTTGGTACCTTTGCTACTCTAGCCAAAAATATTTTGTTGTTCACTTTTCTGTGTTTTGTTGAATAATTCGCATGTTGTCTTTTCTGTGAGCTACAAAATCATAGTGCTTAAAATACCGATGTGTGTGTCATACTTGAATGAAAGAGTTACAGGAGAAAGTACCCCTATTCCATTACTTTGAGAAGTACAAGTACACCTTTCTGATAGTACAGTGCAGGCCCTGCAGAAATGGCGCAGTGGTAGATGCTTGGTGAAGTCCGTTATAGCTTGATGTTTACTCCGAGGGAGTTCATGTCGAACTGCGCTTCAACTATGCTTGATGCTTTTTTCAGAGAAAGAAACTATGGAAGGTTGAAATTATCTTGATAGTTCAATCACTGAAAAATGAGGAGTTCTGACGGTTACATAAAACCTTTCTATAAAAAAATAGAGTAGAACAAGTAATGATCATACTTGTCATCATGCTTTTAGCTAAAATAGTGTATGATTGAAACTCGGTTCCATTTAGATCACTAATTACTATAAAGGCGATTTGAAGTTTCATCCACATCATGTTCTTGCATCAAGTGGCACTGTTTGATATACCACTAAATTGCAGTTTGGTTCAGTTCTTATTCCAGTGACCAAGTTAGATCAATTTTTATTTTGTGTTCAATTCAGTTCAGTTTCTGCCCCGCATATAAGTTCAGCTATTTTATTGCTACAATAGGTTCATTTTGTTCCCTGTAGGATCTTGCCATGATTACCTTTGTGAAACCTATACACTCAACAATCATATCTATGCATTGAGAACCAAATTTCTTTTTATAATGAGCTTTACTTTCATACTGACATCTCATTTATCTTCTTTACAGTAGATGTCTCTTCAGAAGCATTCACGGTCAAAAATAGCGGAAACCTTCGTTCAAGTTGAGCACTTGTCACCGTCCAAGTCGAGCATTAGGCACCTTCCAAGTTGATCAATCATATGGGGGTACATAGCAATGGGACATCGAGCTTATGCACGGCAGGTCCATCCTTGAAGCGCAAGACTTTTTGTCTTTCATTGCCCATAAAGTGTACTGATTGTTTGTTTTGAGTGGTAATGGTTTCGCCCAGTTTTAAGCTTTGGGTTGGTTCAAACTCTGTTGGAGCATCGGTTTGTTGCTATGAGTTTTGTGTAATTTGGTGGTACACATTGGTTTTACAGTATTCAAGTGATTTCAAAATGAAACTCATCATTATGCAAACAAATTTGGTAGCAGTGAAGTCAGAGGAAAAAATTAAATTAAAAAACACAACAAGTTCACAATTTAAAAAGTTGTAAGTTCAACAGGATGTCCCGAATAAGCTTGGGGAAAAAAGCACAAACAAAAAAGAAACCCACACAGAAAAATTCAGATGGTAAAAGTTCAAGTCGTAAAATGAGAGAAGTCCAGAACATTGCTGAAAAAATTGTTGAGCTAAAAATAACACACAAAACACTCCTCCTTTTGAAGAAAAATGTCATTCGGTTCGATGATATCAACATGCAAGTTCGGGGATGATGATACCGTAAACCATTCAAAAGTTACAAGGAAAATGATACCGCAAAAACATAGTAAAGTCTAGTACGTGAAAAAACACACTCAGTACAAAACCATACGGGTATCCGTTCAAGTACTCTTTTTTTGAACCATTCAAAACTACTGTCAAAAATACCTGAGTACAAACACATACATACATCAGTACAAGTACTTTGTTTTTTAGACAGGAAAACAACACGATGGGTTTCACCTTATTCAAAATTACTCTTAAACGGTTGCGAACTAGAGAAAATGTTCAACATGACTAAGTTTCACATTTTTGAACATTTTCACAAAATTACTCTTAAACGGTTGCTGCCCAACCACCTCTCCCCGCAGGTCGAAACCAATACAGCTTTTCTTTCCATGGACCTGGAACCTCATTCCTGAACTTTGCCCAAGCCCTGCCCGCCGGCAAAGAAAATGAATAAACGAGTTATTAAATAGTTGATATCAGGAAATGACGAACTAAAGAGGCTGAAAAATATAGTTAATAATGATTGAAATTACCTGTCGACTATCCCCTTCACGATTGAGTAGTCACTTTTTTTAAGTAGTGAGTCCAGTACGGGAGCGGCGTTTTGGCTCCTAGGTGCATATGCACCCATTGTCGAAATACACATTTCGAAAATTTGAAAAATTCAGAATAAAAATCCCACGTGTATATCTAGACATTTTATGTGCGTTCACAAGATTTCGGTGAAAAACGATGTTTTTGTGGCTTGTGTAAAAATGGTAAAGAAATGTCTCGTGAATAGTTAGAATGAAGCATCAGAAATTGTCTTTTTTACACAAGCCACAAAAAACATCGTTTTTCACTAAAACCTTGTGCACACACATAAAATGTCCGGATATACACGCGGGGTTTTTGTTTCGAATTTTTTAACTTTTTGAAATGTGTATTTCGACAATGGGTGCATATGCACCTAGGAGCCAAAGGCAATTACCGGTCCAGTACTTCAACTGTTCCTTCATCAACTTTAATAATTAACAAGATCCAATGGTAACTGCATGCACGCACGTTTGCATGTCTTAATTAAGTGGGCATATGCATAACACTCATCAACTACCCTAAACCCTATACACTTAATTATTAACATCTAGCTAGTAGTAAGTAAAAACAGAATTTGTAGTACAAGACAGTGTGACTCACAGGAAGCTGTAAGGAAGTAGTATATCTTCATTGGTATTGAGGCGCTTCAAGAACTCTACCATGTTTTTCTACTTCTGCTTGATACCATGGATATGTCCATGTTTGTTCATTAACGATATTTTGTCAATGAACCCAATGCCATAGAGTCCACCTTTTTTCATTTCATACATCTTCATCCTGCATAATACCACAGAAAAGAATATAGTGAGGATAATTACAGGTAATGATCAATCAATGAGCAATACAGCTAGCTTGAGACTTAAATTAAGAAAGAAATCAATTACAGACAATAGCAACTGACGAGAGCTTTGTCGAGTGCGTCTTGATTGAATAACTGAAACAGTTCTGAATACTCAACGGTCAAAGCTAGCTTATGGAAGTAATACTCTTCCTTGACTTTCACCATGAGGGACTCTCGATTGGAATTCTTGGTAATTTTCATGTACCAATCATGCAATTCATACATTCTCATTGGGAGGTTCTTGACCTTCTCAGGCTTGACCAAAGGTTGGCCACGGACATATTTCCGTTTTATGTCCTCCTCTATAGGCAGAGGCATGGGCTCAATCTCCGGGAGTTATCCAACAGTGATACCGAGCATTTCAGCCTGCCTTCTATGCTCGTCGGCTATTACCAGCTAACCGATGCCGGTACTCTCATGTGTTGGTACAACAAGCGGGGGGATCGATTGCGCCGCCTGTTCTCCTAGCTGGGGAACGGTTTTCCCGCATTTTTGGCCAGCTACTTGGCTCGAGCTCGAGCTCGACTCCTTTTGTCGTGCTTGATGTACCTTCCTGATTTGGCGCTCATAGTCTAAGTCAATAGGCTTGGGAGCTGGTGCTTTAGCCATACAAATAAAGTGGTCAATCTTATCCTCAGGCACTTTCTCCCTTGGCGGCGGTGGCGGTTTCGGTCCAAAATGGGCGTCCACTTGGGCCTTCATTGTGGCTTCGTTTTGCTCCTTGGTCATGATGTAAGGCCTCTGCGGAAGAGGCCCGAGGCTTGGACCATATTGAAATCGCTTGCCTCCGCCTGTACCTCCTGTACTACCTCAACTTGTAGCACTACGCACCATAGCTGTGGCGGCTCTCTTCCGCGATTGCTGAGGCAGCAGAGATGGCTGACACGATGTCGGACTTGGAGGAGGAGTGCCACGTGTTGGTGGACTTGGAGGAGGAGGAGTGGCCTCATGCGTTGGCTGAGTTGAAGCAAGAGGAGTGGCCTCACGCATTGGCTGAGTTGAAGCAGGAGGAGTGGCCTCATGCATTGGCTGAGTTGAAGCAGGAGGAGTGGCCTCACGCATTGGCTGAGTTGAAACAGGAGGAGTGACTTGAAGCTGTGCCGGGCTTGGAGGAGCGGGAGTCGTCTGCTCCTCCTCACCTCCTGGAATGTCAAGCTCTAGCTGACGCGGTGTCGGTGGCCTTCGAAAGATGATGCAATCCTTTCTCCATAGGATGATACGATGTATGGCCTCTCCTAGTGTGTGCTCCTCGTCACCTCAAGGAATGTCAAGCTGTAGCCCCAAATATTGGTCCACCACCTCATCAACCACGACACGAGCATAGCCGGCTGGAATCGGGCTGCAATGGTAGGTTGCTCCGGAGGGATTTGTCTAAGCAACGGCGTCCGCCACCTTCACGGATATGTTCTTTATTTTGAAGTGTAGCTCACAGTTAGTGTTCTCCATGATGTCATCCACAGGGTATCTATCCAATAGTGCGTCGCTCGGGGCGGAACCCACGCTGCTTCTCGGCATGGATGGGGCGGTGCTATCCAATGCTGGATCATTGATACGTCTCCAACGTATTTATAATTTTTTACTGTTCCATGCTATTATATTATCTAGTTTGAATGTTTAATGGGCTTTATTATACACTTTTATATTATTTTTGGGACTAACCTATTAATCAGAGGCCCAGTCCAAATAGCTGTTTTTTGCCTATTTCAGTGTTTCGCAGAAAAGGAATATCAAACGGAGTCCAAACGGAATGAAACCTTCGGGAGAGTGATTTTTGGAACAAACGTGATCCAGAGGACTTGGAGTGGACATCAAGAAAGAAGCAAGGAGGCCACAAGGCAGGGAGGCACGCCTGCCCCCCAGGGCACGCCCCCCACCCTCGTGGGCCCCTTGCAGCTCCACCGACCTACTTCTTCCTCCTATATATACCCATATACCCCGAAAACATCCAGGAGCACAATAGATCAGGAGTTCCGCTGCCGCAAGCCTCTGTAGCCACCAAAAACCAATCGGGACCCTGTTCTAGCACCCTGTCGGAGGGGGGATCCATCATCGGTGGCCATCTTCATCATCCCGGTGCTCTCCATGACAAGAAGGCAGTAGTTCACCCTCGGGGCTGAGGGTATGTACCAGTAGCTATGTGTTTGATCTCTCTCTCTCGTGTTGTTGATTTGGCACGATCTTGATGTATCGTGAGCTTTGCATTTATAGTTGGATCTTATGATGTTTCTCCCCCTCTACTCTCTTGTAGTGGATTGAGTTTTCCCTTTGAAGTTATCTTATCGGATTGAGTCTTTAAGGATTTGAGAACACTTGATGTATGTCTTGCATGTGCTTATCTGTGGTGACAATGGGATATTCACATGATCTACTTGATGTATGTTTTTGTGATCAACTTGCGGGTTATGTGACCTTGTGAACTTATGCATAGGGGTTGCACGCGTTTTCGTCTCGACTCTCTGGTAGAAACTTTGGGGCACTCTTTGAAGTTCTTTGTGTTGGTTGAATAGATGAATCTGAGATTGTGTGATGGATATCGTATAATCATGCCCACAGATACTTGAGGTGACAATGGAGTACCTAGATGAAATTAGGGTTTTGGTTGATGTGTGTCTTAAGGTGTTATTCTAGTACAAACTCTAGGATAGATCGAACGGAAAGAATAGCTTTGTGTTATTTTACTACAGACTCTTGAATAGATTGATCAGAAAGAATATCTTGGAGGTGGTTTCGTACCCTACAATAATCTCTTCATTTGTTCTCCGCTATTAGTGACTTTGGAGTGACTCTTTATTGCATGTTGAGGGATAGTTATATGATCCAGTTATGTTATTATTGTTGAGAGAACTTGCACTAGTGAAACAACGATGGGTCCTGGGTTCCTCACCAAGCGGTGAGCCCCTGAAGGTAGCACCTCCTAGTGCCAGCCTGGTGGAGCCCAGTCCCGGACATGGGTCCTCTGAAGCAGGACGTCGTCGCGAACGGGTCGACGACGAGGATGCGGGCCGGGCATCGTCGAGAACAAATACTATATGCCGCAAAAGCAACATTTTTAAAATGATTGGATTGTGATTTCTTATATGCGAATTCTAAATTTCTATAACTAAAATATTAAGAAACTAAAAACTAACATTTCTATAACATTTCTAACATTTCTATAACAATTTGAAATTAATCTAATTCATCTAGCTAAAACTAAAATTTCTAACATCTCTATAACATTTCTAACATTTCTATAACATTTCTAACATTTCTATACCAAGGCGGAATTATGTAGAACTATGTAGTGTGCTTCAGTGAGAGAATGCCCGTCCATACATATTATTTGATCCCCTCCTAGCGTGCCTTTTCCATCCAGTCTGCCTTTATGCCGGGATTCAGGAACACCAATCGGCTTAAGGTCAGGAACAAACTCAATACAAAACTCAATGACCTCCTCATTTTCATGGCCCTTCGAGATGCTTCCTTCTGGCCTAGCACGGTTATGAACATATTTCTTCAGGACTCCCATGATCCTATCAAAGGGGAGCATATTGTGTAGAAATACAGTACCCAAAACATTAATCTCTTCACATAGGTGAACTAGGATGTGTCTCATGATGTTGAAGAAGGATGGTGGGAACACCAACTTGAAACTGACAAGACATTGCACTAAATCATTTTGTAACCTTGATATGATTTTTGGATCGATTACCTTCTGATAGATTGCACTGAGGAATGCACATAGCTTCACAATGGCTAATCGAACGTTTTCCGGTAGAAACCCCCTCAATGGAACTAGAAGCAGTTGCGTCATAATCACGTGGCAGTCATGAGACTTTAGGTTCTGGAACTTTTTCTCTGCCATATTTATTATTCCATTAATTTCGACGAGAAGCCAGATGGTACCTGATAATCCTCAAGTGTAGGGAATCATCGTAGCAATTTCCAAAGGTGGAAGTGATAAGCATGGAGTGTCGAACCCACAAGGAGCTAAAGGCAAGATCAATATTCTCTCAAGTCCTATCTGGCACTGATATGGCTCTACGTACACCAAACATTTGCTTCCAACTAGAAACGAGAAATAAAACTACGTTGTGGGTATGAAGAGGATAACTTTGTATGATATCGAAGAGCTAAAATATAAAAGTAGGTGTTGTTATCATAAATTTAGAATATATTACTAAATAATTATAACACTACTGGAAACGGGGAATTTGCCATCAGTCAGCTCTTTGTCGTCTGCCAGCGGATGGCAAAGAACGTCTTTGCCATCTGCTTACAAAAAACAGACGGCAAAGAACTGACAGATGGCAAAGAACCTGGTTGCCATCAGCCAGTTCTTTGCCATCCGCCAGCCGATGGCAAAGAATCTTTGCCATCCGCTGGCAGATGGCAAAGAGGTGGGTAGGGTCCAGTGCTGTAACGGCCTATCAACCCACCTCTTTGCCATCTGCCAGCAGATGGCAAAGAATCTTTTCCGTCTGCTGGCAGATGGCAAAGAAGTGGGTGGGGCCCAATGGATGACGGCGTTGTAACGGCCCAGTAGCCCCACCTCTTTGCCATCTGCCAGCCGCTGGCTGATGGCAAAGATATGGGCCTTTGCCATCCGCTGGCTGATGGCAAAGAAGTTGGACTATCTCCTCCCCTCTCTTCTTCTAAAAAATCTCCTCCCCTCTCTCCCAGCCCGGCCCCACCCTCCTCTCTCTCTCCTAGCCCGGCCCTACCCCTCTATCTCTCTCCCCACCTCAC
>NC_041391.1:646635424-646667111 GCF_002162155.2 Triticum dicoccoides | reverse complement strand
CGCGGCGCCGCCCCCTCCCCCAACCCTCGAGGCTCTTTCCCCTTCCCCCAACCCTAGCCGCCGCACGCAGTAGCCATGGCGGACTGCACCTTCAGCACCGGCAGCCGCCGCTCGTCCATGCTGTGAAGCCATCCCCGCCCTGCTCGCCTTCGTCTGCCGCCATCGCGGACCGTCTCCTCCATCCCCGACCACACATCCCCGCCCTCGTCTGCCACCATCACCGACCGGCTCCTCCGTCCCCGACAAGTCATCCCCGTCCTGCTCGCCGTCTTCCGCCGAAGAACCCGGTGGCTGTGTCGATTCTCTGCCTCCCCGACCACCTATTTCGATTTTGCCAAGGTGATGCCCTCTTTGCTGCCCAACCACCTCTCCCTGTACATGTTCATGCTCTGCTTCTTATATGTTCAGAAAGCTGAGAACCATTTTGACTTATGTGATCTGAAGACCCCCCAACCTGTAGAAAATGTTTGAATACCCCTGATTAAACATGCCTAGAGCTATGTGATCTACACCATTTTATCAAATGGGAAATATGATATAAGTGATGACTGCTGAGACAATCCACCAGGAGCATTAATTTGCTCAGAGACTAGAGAGTGTGCAACAGCAAGTTCCTGATTGATTCAAAAATTAGCATGAAAGTAAAAAAAGTAACACACACACACAGACAGACAGAGTATAATCTACGAGTAGAATAATCACCGTGAGAATTCGGAAGAAACGTTCAGTGAATTCGTCTCCCTTCAGCAGGCCAATATGTTGCAACTGCATAACATAATGACTATAGGCTGCGTCACTAGCATTTGGATGACCACATATTTGGCACCACTCAGAAAATAGGTGTGCAACCTGTGAATCAACCAATATAATGCATAAAAAATCCTAGCATATACAATTCATTTTGATGTGTAAAAATGGACCTTTAAAATAATATGTTACACTGCTGATACATGTATTGTTCATAGAAGATCCCAATCGTTGAAAACTGAGAACCATTTTGACTTTTGCTCTCATTCCCACAGCCACACTCTACAGTTCACAAACACAGACACACCAAGTGTGATTCTTTATCACTCGTGTAGTTTCCCTTCTGTCTCAACTACTCTATTTTTCCAAGCCAAAATCTGGGATGAGGATATAAATCCTTTTTGTTTTGTTTTGATGAAGACACAAAAATCTTGCTAGTTCTGTTCTCTTCAGTTTGTACTTTGGAGCACATCAGGAAGCGGCCACACTGGTACAATATGAAAGATCTTGCATTTTGGTATCCTAATTCACAACACTCATTGGTGGATATAGTTTTGTTTCAAAGTATTGGTTGCAACATAAAAAAATTGGAGATTAGTCTCTGTAGGATAAGACTCCATTTCCATTTTCATAATAAAAATGAGGTCTTGTCCTTTGATCAAAAAAATCTTGCCTATATTATCAACACTTACGGTTATAGTAGTACATATTTTGCTATACTCAGTGTCAACTCCTATATATTTCGCCAGGCTTAGTTGCATTTTAGAGTTGTCCTTGATGTTCGGCCCCCCTTATGTTTATTTCCTGGCTCCGTCGTTGCCTACTTCACATACAGATTGGATATTTAGTTGTATATTTAGCACCAACAAAACCATAAAGCTTACTATAGTCTCCATATATATATTTTATAGAAGATTAGATCACGTTTCTTTATACACACACAAAGAAGAATACCTTTCTATTATGATTATTTATTCATCATTATTTTAGGCATATTAGTATGGAAGCTAGGCTAGTATTGTGGTAGTGATTCCAGTTTGATTCGTTGAAATCTGTAGCTCTTTGTTTCAACTCCGAGGTTGGCGCTGATGTCATTGGTGAGAAAATTAGATGAAAAAAAAACATCAAAAGACCCTCAAAGAACATCCCACGATAATACCCAGTCTCATCTACCGCCCTCTGATTATTGTCCAGCTTGTTGCACTATCCCATGTGAAGAAGCAATCTATCTGGGAAAGAAATTTTAAGAGGCTGGCCTATTAATTTTAAGAGGATTTTTAACCCAGCTTTTTCTGTTTAGTGCTGGTTTGGCTTGCCTTAGCTTTTATATTTGAACAATCAGGTTCACAAATAGATACCAACCTAGACACGAGCTGGATAAACCCTATCTGATTTTATTTTCTCCACTTGAGATTTGCATGGGAGGTTGCATTGCCCGGAGGAAAGGCCAAGGAGGGTGATGCTGATGATGCGCAACATCATTAAGGGAGGCAAAGGAGGAGATTGGGCTTGATCCAGCCTTGGTCACTGTCATTTCCTCGCTTGAGCACTTCTTGCCCAAGGTAAGATGTCCATGAGTTCTCGCTTATACCCCTACTGGAAAAAAAATCACATTGTACAGCGGACAGACTATTTAAGTGCACACTAAAAGGCATGTTAGTTATTTTTCTTCTTAGACTTCCAAAAAACACATGCATGCAGCCTAGATTTAGGATATGCTTATAGAAGTTTTGAGGATTATGTAGCAGGCTTTTCTTTACAGTCCACTTTTGCCGGATAGAATTTATCTTTGTCCCTTTGACACCACGACACCCCCCGACACCCGACTCCTCTTCGACCTCCTGTTAACCGAAAAGGTGCTCTTCGGCCTTCCAGAGGCCGACGGGGTCATATATTTGTGAATTATGAGTTAGGTCATATATTTTCCAATTTTGTTATGAAAAACATCATATATATTTGCGTTGATCGGGTGGATTTAAATGTGCAGTTGTTTCATCACTATGAGGGTCTGGTGTTCAACGACCTCCCCGTACGTTCGATGAGCTCGGCCCTGCGTTCGTGGGTGAGCACAAATGACATCTCCTCCTCTCCCCCTTCATTTGCTCTGTTCCGGTCTTCGTGCCGACGAAACTTGCTAGCTATAGGTGTATTCAATCATCAGTAAGCGTGACCACTATGCGTCTCCCGTTCGAAAGGGTTACATCTATAAATATGCATTCATTTGCATATTTATAACCGTAATTCTTTTGAATTATCCAACATTATCCATGGACAGCCCGAGTATGTGTAGATTGGGTTCGTTTTCCCATATGCTCTGCTCCGGATCCGATGCAGAATTTCATCAGTGCATCTCTGTTGTTCTCTGGGTACACATCCTCTCTGCTTATTGCCGAGACGTGTATCAGGAGAACAACGGGGAGGTGCTGCCAAAATTTTGTGTCGGATCTGGAGCAGAGCATGGGAAAATGAACCCAATCTACACATACTCGGGTGGGATTAGGACCTATCTTTACCTATTAGCGTCTAGGTTGCATGGATGAAATAAAACTGAGAAACTCTATTAACTGATGAATATGGTTTGCTGAGTTATGTATGTATTTCTTGTGTGTCCAATAGCTAGGCAAGATGAGTGATCGTGCGTGGATGTACACCGGTCACCCTAGTCAGAAAGACATGACCCTTGAATGGATGACAAAAACCAAGGGGTTTATGAGAGCCGCATTTGCAAATGGACAGAAAACAACCTGGTGCCCCTGTGTCGAGTGCGACAACTTTTGTAAGATGTCAGAGTTTGAAATGATCAAACACCTGCAGAAGTGGGGTTTTACGCCCGGTTATACGATGTGGACATTTCATGGTGAGTCTGCCCAATGTTCCAGAACTGAGGAGGGCCGTCGTCGCACCGACGAGCATGGTACCGGGATGGAAGACATGGTGCAAGACTTTGATGATGCTCGAGATTCGGACGATGAGATGGAGGAATCTGCAAAGGCCTTCAATGATATGTTGGAGTCTTCGAAGCATCCTCTCCACGAGCACACCGAGCTTTGTCAGCTGGATGCCATCGCACAAGTAATGGCTCTAAAGGCTCAATTCAACTTGGGCAGAGAATGCTATGACGCGATAGTGACACTATTTGGACGCTTTCTACCCAAATGCCATATAATGTCTGCAAACCTGTACCAGTCGGACAAAATCCTCTATGTACTTAAGATGCCATA
This sequence comes from Triticum dicoccoides, assembly GCF_002162155.2. Classification (NCBI taxonomy): domain Eukaryota; kingdom Viridiplantae; phylum Streptophyta; class Magnoliopsida; order Poales; family Poaceae; genus Triticum; species Triticum dicoccoides. The sequence goes on along the minus strand of NC_041391.1, from coordinate 646,663,143 downwards.
TGAGAAGATAGACGCCTGTGAGAATGGATGTGCCTTATTTAGGCTCCAGTATGCGGACTTGAACTATTGTCCCATTTGCAAGTCTTCCAGGTATGTTGAGGTAGACAACGGTATGGGTGAGAAGAGTCAGACCAAAATCCTCATTAACGTTCTTCGGTATATGCCAATCATACCAAGACTTCAATGTCTATTCATGGTCGAAGAGACGGCCAGACAGATGACATGGCACAAATTGGGCAAAAGAACCGAACGGGATGCAGATGGGAATCTGATGATGGTACACACATCGGATGGTGCTGCATGGAAACACTTCGATGCATTGCATGATGAAAAAGCGGCAGATCCAAGGAATCCTCGAGTAGCCATCAGCATGGATGGGTTCAATGTGTTTGGTATGATGGCAGCCCAATACAGTTGTTGGCCTGTATTTGTCATTCCACTCAATCTCCCCCCCGGACAGATTATGCAAAGAAAGAACATTTTCCTCACGTTGATAATTCCGGGGCCCAACTATCCGGGGAAGAATATGAATGTGTACATGCAGCCGCTTAAGGATGAACTGCAAGAAGCTTGGGATAATGGGATCAAGACATATGACGCCGCTACAAAAAAAACTTCCTAATGCGTGTGTGGTACATGTACTTGGTGCATGACTTGCCGGCGTATGCGCTATTCGTTGGCTGGTGTGTGCATGGAAGGTTTCCGTGCCCCACATGCAAGGCAGCTCTTGAGTTTCGTCGGCTGCAGGCGGGTGGCAAGTTTTCTTGCTTCGACATGCATAGACAGTTCCTGGATCCTCACCATAAGTTCAGAAAAGACAAGAAGAACTTCATCAAAGGTAGAGATGTCAGAAACTCTGCACCACCTGCATTGACAGGCCAACATCACCAAATTCTCGTATGGAGCGGCTATCCAAAAGGATTCCATCGAAGAGTATGAGCTTCTGCAATGCATGGAGGCGGCTATCCCGGTTTCATCTCTTGGTTCAAACAAACGGTAATTTCCATTAGACCATTTCAGTTCTTCTTCTAATTTCTGCCTAATGCAACAATCCTTTCGTATTAAACTTGTAGGCTAGTTCAGAGTCTATGGACGCCGAATTGAGACAAGTCGCTAATGGTTTTGACTATAAGGTCCATTCATTTGACAAATACGACATCAACGGGTATCGCTTTCGTACCTATGGCAAAGAGCTATCTATGGCCGACCGAAAGTCTACAAATTGTTGTGTCTCTGCTATCGACGAAGGAGATACCGAGTATTATGGAAGAGTTGAAGCAATTTATGAACTTCTATTCTATGGTGCAAACCCACCGAACGTCGTAGTCTTCAAATGTCATTGGTTCCAGCCGAAAGAGACTAGAAGGACTCATGAACATCTAGGGCTAGTCGAAATCAAACAAAGCACCCATTTGGATGCTCCCGATGTCTATATTATGGCTCAACAGGCAACCCAAGTTTTCTATCTACCGTGGGCCTGCCAAAGTGATCCAAATCTCGAAGGTTGGGATGTCGTTTATGAAGTGCCGCCACGTGTTAGACCACCTCCCCCCAATGAAGAGGATTATGAACCTCACGTTAATCCAGACACATATGAAGGAGAATTGTTCGAAGAAACACGTCTTTCCAAAAAACGTTTCAAGAACCGCTCACCTCATAACATTCAAGTAGACAACGGCAGTGAATCCGAGCCTGAGCAGGAACAAGAAGAGCCGAAACAAGAAGAGGTTACTGCTGCGGATGACCTGTCAATGCTTGACCGATTACATGCAGGAGGCCTTGCAGACGTTGATGAATTTATTCATGATGATGATGAGCACGCCGTTACTGATAGTGATGAGGATGATGCATTTATTGACCCCAAAGCATATATAGACGATGATGATGCATTTATTAATGACGATGATGAATATTAATATTATAGTTCATGTCAGGTATTCCATTATTATTATATACATATATATTATTAATTAGTTCAGTATTTAACCTAGCTAGCTCTAAAATGAGCTATACTTAGCATTTATTCCTCCAAAATGAATTTGTATGCTTAGCTAGCTCAAAACTGACATAACAACCTTAATTAGCTCAAAAATGACTTTAACCTAGGATAGCTCTAAAATGAGCTATACTTAGCATTTATTCCTCTAAAATGAATTTATATACATATTATTATTCATGTCAGGTATTCATTATTTTATGTTGTACTAATTTTGTTTACTCTTTGTCATTCCAGGTGTTGAAAGATGGTGGGCGCGGGTCGAGAGCGCTCCGGGGCTCCTACCTCGGCGTGTGGTGGGAGGGGTAGTTCCATTCCCCCCATAGCCTCCGGAGAGCGCTAGATCTCAGTTTGCAGAGTCCAGCGACGGTCGCTTCTTCTTCGGCCGGGAGAGGTCGGGGGGTAAGAAGAAGGAGAAGGCTGCTAGAGGTGGACGTGGCGTCGGGAGAGGTAGGAAGGCTGCTACGCCTTCCTCGCCGCCACCCCCAGCTGAGTCACCCGACCACAGGGCTGCTCCATCTGAGATCGAGCCATCTGAGGTGGACCCATCTTGGACTCCACTCTACGAGCCTCCGGCCGACGAGCCTATGGCAGACGCGCCTACGACCGACGAGCCTCGGGCCAACAATGAGCCTCGGGCCGCCGAGCCTCGGGCCGCCGAGTCTTCGCCCCACGAGACTCCGGAGCTCAGACGGGGTCACGCTGAGTCGGAGCTGAGCCCATGGGAGGACTGGACGGAGTCGAGTGCACATGGTTGTGTTCAGGGTGGAGACTATAGTCCTGCTAGCTATAGCGAGCGTGAGTGGGTTGAGGGGCGCAAAGTCAACCAGCATGGTCGTACAAAGCTCCCGCCCACCCCGGCGACCCCCGACCAGAGGTGGTTGATTGCGCCTAACAGGGAGAAGTAAGTGCATTTACTCTTTTTTAACCTTTTGCCTTGACGTTTCTTCGAATATCTAATGCGCTGGCCTTGTCATACTGCAGTTCTTGGACACACGAAGATGGTGTACGCAGGCCCAACACTGTCCTTGGTGTGATTTGTCGCCAGTGCTTCCTGGGGTGGGTCATGTTGCCCGGTGAGGGCCGGGTTCCAGAGCTAGGAATGACCTGGGAGCACTACTTGGCTGCCCCGGCCCCGCCGGAGCATAGGGTCGGCGATGTCGAGTGCGACACGGTGGCCGACATTGTGATCGCCACGTTTTGGGTAATTTCTCCTTTGCCATTTACGTTGTGTTTTCTTCTTTGATTGCATACCTTCTACATGTGTTTTCTTGTTTGATTGCAGAGCTTCTAATCTGTGTTTTCTTGTTTGATTGCAGACCTTCTACAGGTGTGCTGAGGGACAGGAGGAGGCTGTGGCTGGCAGATGGCAAAGTATGTCGTTAGCCTTCTAACGGGGCTAACCCCGTTAAGAGGCTTTGCCATCTGCCAGCAGATGGCAAAGCCACAGGCTCTTTGCCATCAGCCAGCAGACGACAAAGAAGCCTTTACCGGCAGTGTTTCAGACAAACTGTTTGCCATCTGCTGGCAGATGGCAAAGCCTTTGCCATCCGCCGACCATGCCTTTGCCATCTGTCATGGCAGATGGCAAAGTGCCAGATTCCAGTAGTGTAAATAGCGAGTGTGGAATAAGGATGGATCGGTGTGCGGAATTATCCTAGGCAATTGTTAACAAGACCGGTAGTCGTCATTGAAATTTCATATGAGGGAGAGGCATAAGCTAATATACTTTCTCTTCTTGGATCATATGCACTTATAATTTGAACTCTAGCAAGCATCTGCAACTACTAAAGATCATTAAGGTAAAACCCAACCATAGCATTAAAGCATCAAGTCCCCTTTATCCCATACGCCACAACCCCCTTACTCGAGTTTATGCTTCTGTCACTCAAGCAACCCACTATAAGCGAATCATGAACGTATTGCAACACCCTACAGCGGGAGTCCCTCACGCTTGCGCGATAAGGAGGGCACAATAGGACAGTACCGAAATAAAACATACAACTCGTACCAATCTAGATCATCAATCAACCCAAAGACAAAAGATATCTACTCAAAACATCATAGGATGGCAACACATCATTGGATCATAATATGTGGCATAAAGCACCATGTTCAAGTAGGTATTATAGTGGGGTGCGGGAGAGTGGACCGTGTAAAAGAGATGAGGATGGTGATGATGATGGTGATGTTGCTGAAGACGATCACCAAGGCGATGATTCCCCTCCCGATGGCACTCCGACGCCACTGAGAGAGAGGAGGAGAGGTCCTCCTCCTTGTGCTTCCTCCTCCATGGCCTCCCCCTGGATGGGGAGAGGTTCTCCCTCTAGTCCTTGGCCTTCATGGCGATGATGGCCCTGCTACGTCTTGAGCTTGTATTGGTTTTCCTTGAAGAGGAAAGGGTGATGCAGCAATAGTAGCGTAAGTATTTCCCTCAGTTTTTGAGAACCAAGGTATCAATCCAGTAGGAGGCTCCTCAAAAGTCCCACGCACCTACACAAACAAACAAAGAACTCGCAACCAATGCAATAAAGGGGTTGTCAATCCCTTCACGACCACTTGCGGAAGTGAGATCTGATAGAGATAATATGATAAGATAAATATATTTTTGGTATTTTATAATATAGATAGGAAAAGTAAAGATGCAAATAAAAGTAGATTGAAAGCTTATATGATAAAAGATAGACCCGGGGCCATAGGTTTCACTAGTGGCTTCTCTCAAGATAGCATAAGTATTACGGTGGGTGAACAAATTACTGTCGAGCAATTGATAGAAAAGCGAATAATTATGAGATTATCTAGGAATGATCATGTATATAGGCATCACGTCCTTGACAAGTAGACCGACTCCTTCCTGTATCTACTACTATTACTCCACACATCGACCGCTATCCAGCATGCATCTCGAGTATTAAGTTCATAAAGAATAGAGTAACGCATTAAGAAAGATGACATGATGTAGAGGGATAAACTCATGCAATATGATATAAACCCCATCTTTTTATCCTCGATGGCAACAAAACAATATGTGCCTTGCTGCCCCTGCTGTCACTGGGAAAGGACACCGCAAGATTGAACCCAAAGCTAAGCACTTCTCCCATTGCAAGAAAGATCAATCTAGTAGGCCAAACCAAACTGATAATTCAAAGAGACTTGCAAAGATAACTTAATAATACATAAAAGAATTAGGAGGAGATTCAATTATTTCTCATAGATAAACTTGATCATAAACCCACAATTCATCAGATCTCAACAAACACACCGCAAAAAGAGTTACATCGAATAGATCTCCAAGAAGATCAAGGAGAACATGGTATTGAGATCCAAAAAAAAGAGAAGAAGCCATCTAGCTAATAACTATGGACCCGAAGGTCTGTGGTAAACTACTCACAACTCATCGGAGGGGCTATGGTGTTGATGTAGAAGCCCTCCATGGTCGATTCCCCCTCCGGCGGAGCGCCAGCGAAGGCTCCAAGATGGGATCTCGTGGATAGAGAAGGTTACGGTGGTGGAAATAGTTTTTCATTGTCGCCTTTGATGTTCTCGGGGTGCGTGGGTATATATAGGAGGAAGAAGTAGGTCGGTGGACGCCCGAGGGGCCCACAAGATATGGGCGCGCCCGGTAGGGGGGCGCGCCCTCCACCCTCGTGGCCGCCTCGGCTGCTTCTTGACTTGCACTCCAAGTCCTCTGGATCACGTTCGTTCCAAAAATCACGCTCCCGAAGGTTTCATTCCGTTTGGACTCCGTTTGATATTCCTTTTCTTCGAAACACTGAAATAGGCAAAAAAAACAGCAATACGGGTTGGGCCTCCGGTTAGTAGGTTAGTCCCAAAAATGATATCATATGTGCGTAATGCTGAACTCGAGGGCTTCATGCTAGATAAGTGCCCTCATCATTACCACTTAACTGATTCCTTTGTGAGAAGGTTTAAATTTACATCTTCGCGCAATTCTCACAATGTTCTATTTGATCTTTATGATAAATCTTATACCATGAACTTAGAAGATTTTAATACTGCTTGTAAACTCCCGCAATGGGGTAGTGCTAGTGAATCTCCCAAATCTGAATTTAAAGATTTTCTTGCTAGTATCACTGTGGGGGAATCTAGAGAAATAGCACAAGCCACCATAGGGAGCATTCATTTTCCTGCTATACATTATTTTGCTCTCTTTATAGGTAGATGCATAAATGGCAAGGACAAGGCATGTCACATGTGTGTTCCAGATCTTAGTGTTCTCAAGAGTGTTGTGCTAGGAGATAAACAATATAACTTGGGAGCCATTGTTGCACGTAGGTTGCATAATAATAGTTTAAATGGAGACTTGTTTGGTGGGATTTATGCAACTCGTGTAGCTAATTATCTTGGTATACCCATACATGGAAGTGACATGGAGTTGCCTCCTGCTTATCTAGATTATAATTCCATGGTTAGCCATCAGTTTCTTGAGAGGAATGAACAGTTCCTCCAGTACCGGCTAATATTTGATAGGCGTCGCACTGTCCATGTTGCTCTCCCTACTCCTGGTTTCTTTGACTTTCAGACAAAAAGGAGATACTTTATAACCAGGGAAGAGGCGAACGAGTACAAGAGGAGGATGGAGGAAGCTCGCCTCCAAGCTGCAGCTCATGAGGCAATAGTTGTTGCATCTCAGTACAACCCCAGCTACAACTTTGATCCATGGGTATAGACCAACTTAGGCTAAAAGCCTAAGCTTGGGGGAGTACGTATTTCTCACCAACATTACATTCATGTTCACACACTCATGCTAGTTGTCGATGCTCATACTTTTTCATTGTACTATCCATGCTAGTTTATTTTCTTTTTCTCGCTTTCTTCTTGTGTGTTTGAATAACCTTAAGAAACCCAAAAAAATAGTTATAGCTTTTAGCTAGTTTACCTTCCATGCTTGTAGTAGTAGTAACTAAAAGAGAACTCAAAAAGATTTCTCGTTCTTCTTTTGCTTGTTGGGAGCTTTCCCGTGTAAATAGTTTTATTTCTTTTCTTTCATTGGGGCTCGAGAGGAGAAGACCATGATGAAAATGTTGAGTGGCTCTTTTATGCATTATTGTTGATTTAACCAAGAGCCCATATTACCTTGTCTTCTCCCTTGAATTGAATGCTTGCAGATTCCAGCTTAGTCCAATGCACGTGTGATACGTCTGAGGGAGTCCTGGATTAGGGGGTGTCCGGATGGCCGGACTAAGACCTTTGGCCGGACTCCCGGACTATGAAGATACAAGATTGAAGACTCCGTCCCGTGTCCGGATGGGACTTTCCTTGGCGCGGAAGGCAAGCTTGGTGATACGATATGAAGATCTCCTCCCATTGTAACCGACTCTGTGTAACCCTAGCCCTCTCCGGTGTCTATATAAACCGGAGAGTTTTAGTCCGTAGGACGAACAACAATCATACCATAGGCTAGCTTCTAGGGTTTAGCCACTCCGATCTCGTGGTAGATCTACTCTTGTACTACCCATATCATCAATATTAATCAAGCAGGAGTAGGGTTTAACCTCCATCGAGAGGGCCCGAACCTGGGTAAAAACATCATGTCCCTTGTCTCCTGTTACCATCCGCCTAGACGCACAGTTCGAGACCCCCTACCCGAGATCCGCCGGTTTTGACACCGACATTGGTGCTTTCATTGAGAGTTCCTCTGTGTCGTCGCCTTTAGGCCCGATGGCTTCTTCGCTCGACAATCGTGATACGGTCCAGGATGAGACTTTTCTCCCCAGACAGATCTTCATATTCGGCGGCTTCGCACTGCGGGCCGACTCGTTTGGCCATCTGGAGCAGATCAAAAGCTACGCCCCTGGCCGTCAGGTCAGGTTTGAAAGCTTAAACTACACGGCCGACACCCGCGGAGACTTGATCTTTGACGGATTCGGGCCACGATCGGGCGCGCCGCACTGTCTCGATGGGCATGATCTAGCTCTGCCGCCGGACAGCGACCAGAGCGCCGCTCAGGTGTTCACTCCGACCATTAGTTCGGAGCCGACTGCGCTAGCCAGGGATGGACGATTGGACGCCGCCCCAGGAGCCGCAATCTCTGCGGCTATAGAGCCGAATACCAGCCAAGTCCTTTGCAAGGCCGGTAACTCCAAGGTGCCGGGCTCCGTTCTGGACTCTGAATATTCGGCACCCCTTTTGATCGAACCTGATCGGGCTCCGATCACGGAGTTCACCGCCGCGGACGTCTTTCAGCACTCGCCCTTTGGCGATATCCTAAATTCACTAAAGTCCCTCTCTTTGTCGAAAGAATCCCAGCCGAACTACGGTCGGGGTGGTTGGGATGCGGACGACGAAGTTCGAAACCCACCCACCACCCACTTGATAGCCACTGTCGAAGATATAACCGACATGCTCGATTTCGACTCCGCAGATATCGACGGTATGGACGCCGATAAAGGAGGCGATCAAGAACCAGCACCTATAGGGCTCCGGAAAACCACCTCATCATACGATGTATGCATGGTGGACACATACAACAGAAACGACAACAAGGACCAAAAGGATGCGGCCAGGGATCGCTCCCCCAAAAAACAATCAAAGCGGCGGCGTAAGCGCAAGGCCAAGCCCCACCTCGACAAAGACCCAGCCATAGAGCAGGGTGACTCAACGGACGATGAACATGCCATCGAGCATCCGTCCAAGCAGGGCGGACAATCCGGACAACCAATCCCCGAGAAAGATAATAGCCCGGACGACCTCACACCAGACAAATTGCTGGAACATCAGAACCTCCACCAAAGGCTCGTCGCCACTGCACGTAGCGTGAGAAAGCAGAAGCGGAGGCTCAAGACAGCGGAAGATGCACTCAGGATCAGATGTGGCAAAGTACTCAATACCGCACACAAGTACAGCAGTAGTCGCCACACAAAGAGCTATCCGAAGCGGAAACTACTACCAGAATTTGACGAAGAGGCCATAAAGCCCCCACAGTCAAAAAATAAGGAAGCCACAAGGTCGGATAGACGACCCTACGATCAATCTCACGCATCAAAGGACGCCGCACTCAATATGGCGTGCGATCCGTCCAGGAATTCGCATCAGAAAACTGGCCCAACCAGATCCATCTATAGGCCAAGAAAGCAAGCTCCAATGAGTGATGCAACGCAACAAATACCCGAACATCGCGGCACGCCTAAATACAGGGGCGCCGCACACCCCCTATGTTTTACCGATGAGGTGCTGGATCATGAATTCCCAGCCGGATTCAAGCCAGTAAACATAGAAGCATACGATGGAACAACAGACCCTGGAGTATGGATCGAGGACTACATCCTCCACATACACATGGCCAGAGGAGACGACCTCCACGCCATAAAATACTTACCCCTTAAGCTCAAAGGGCCAGCACGGCATTGGCTTAAAAGCCTTCCCGAAAACACCATGGGAAGTTGGGCAGTGCTTGAGGATGCTTTCCGGGAAAATTTTCAAGGGACCTATGTCCGGCCCCCGGATGCAGATGATCTGAGTCATATAACTCAGCAGCCTGGAGAGTCAGCCCGGAAGCTCTGGAACAGATTCCTTATCAAAAAGAATCAGATGGTCAACTGTCCGGACGCAGAGGCCCTAGCAGCTTTCAAACATAGCGTCCGAGACGAATGGCTCGCCGGACACCTCGGCCAAGAAAAGCCGCGAACAATGGCCGCGTTAACAAGCCTCATGACCCGCTTCTATGCAGAAGAGGATAGCTGGTTGGCAAGAAGCAGCACCAGCGACCCGAATACGTCCGAACCCAGAGATGGGAACGGGAAGTCGTGTTGTAACAAAGAACCGCGTTGGATAAAGGACAACAGCCCGATGAGCACGGCAGTAAACGCCGGATTCAAAAGCTCTCGGCAAAATCAGAAAAACCTGCCCCCCAAAGACGATAGGGATGAACTATCCAACCTCAACAAAATTTTGGACAAAATATGTCAAATCCACAGCACTCCGGGGAGACCTGCAAACCATACCCACAGAGATTGTTGGGTCTTTAAGCAGTCCGGCAAGCTCAATGCCAAACACAAGGGGCTCAACACACCAAGCGAAGATGATGATGCATCCCACGAGCAGATCACCAGAGAATAAGAGAAGTTCCCACAAGAAGTCAAGACAGTAAATCTACTTCATGTGACAAAACGGAAGAATAGAACGGCACCTACAATGACATGCGCCGTACAGCCAGCCCCGGAGGAGCAACCCCACTGGTTGTCACAACCAATCACCTTCGGTCATCAGGATTACTCTAGAGGAGACCAGAACGCAGGTTGGACTGCCTTGGTCCTAAATCCAATCATTAACGGACTCCAATTTACAAACGCCCTTATGGACGGCGGCAGCGACTTGAACCTGTTATATCAGGACACATTCCGCAAACTCGGGGTAAACCCAGTCGTAATCCACCTCGGCAACACTTCCTTTCAAGGAGTAACGCCAGGTTCGGATACCCCAAGTATGGGTTCCCTTACGTTAGATGTCACGTTCGGATCACCCGACAACTTCCGAAGCGAAATGCTAACATTCCACATCGCCCCATTCGTAAGTCGCTATCAAGCGCTACTGGGACGTGAAGCTTTCGCCCGCTTTAACGCAATACCGCACTACGCATCCCTTACACTTAAAATGCCCGGTCCAAAGGGCATCATTTCATTACAAGGGAACATAAATTGATCCCCAAAAGTATGGGCAAGGGTGCGGCTGCCTAGACAGCCACCCACAAATCCAGCCCTACTATCCCGGACACGGCTAGACGAGTCTGGCGTCAACATGCTCAAATAGCCGCATACCCTCGTGCAAGGGGCTCCGTGTGCTCACGCCCGGAGACAATACGGCCCAACTCTTGCTCCAACTATATCTTGTTTATTTCGATTTCTCGCACGCTTATTTTTTACTAAGTTCCTCTCTTTCACAGACGAATATCGTGCTACGCTCGTCCAGGATACGGCACAACGGAGACACAGGCGCAGACGTGCAGCAGGGACCCGTTCCAAGGATTCTTTTCAGATTAAGACCCTGCGTAAACCTTTTTTACTGTCTCTTGTTGATAATATCCCCCGGTTTTTTCTATAGCCGAGGAGGAGGCTGGCGTCTTGGCATGTGGCCATGCTAGAATTTTTGCACATACCTGGACACTAGGGGCTTTTTTACCAAGGGCTCTATTTCGGGTCGTCTTCATAAAGACCGAATACCTTAGGGAGTGTTCGGCGTCGCGAGTTTGGCCATATATGCATCAGCTCCGAATCATGTCTTTGGTCAAATGTTGGGTTTGCCCGGCTCCTGTGTTTTGCTGCCTTACGTTCCGTTATATCGGCTAACGCGGCACCAGGAGAACTACTGCGATTGTGCCCCGGTTCAGCCGTGTGAGCACCTCAGTAGAGAAAGCCGAAAACTGACTGTCATGATATAGCGAGAGACTGGTCAACCACTCGATGACTTTCGGAATCTTTAGGATTCCCCCGCATTAACGAAGGGCCGCTTCCCGGTCAGGCACACTCGCGCCCCGAATTCGGGCGAGCGCGGTGCCCCTAGGGGCTATTCAGTAGTCCCACTGTCAAACTCCTATGGCTAAGTGAAAGTGATAAAGCATTATAGTCCGATTGCCTAGTTCGCCGCGCCACCACCTCCTTTGTAGGACCAAGACGTTGGATTAAGTGTGAAAAGGTGCCTTTTTGCGAACACCCCCGCATTCTATGCATGGGGGCTGAAGCCAATGACTGCCATCTTTCAGGTTATGTACAAATATATACATTAAATGGCCGCACAGGAGGCATCATGATTCTTGCAAGCACAAGTATAAAAAAGCTTTTTTCATAAAACACAATTCGTCTTACAAATAGTATAAGCTATTCGAACACAACATCCTTCGAGCACTGTGACTCTATTATACGAGCGCCGGGAAGAGCTTCCTCAAAATAGTGCTTGGCAGGTACTCAGCTTTCGTCCAAATCCTGGGACGCAACAATACTGGCCTTCATATCTGCCCAGTATGTCTTGACACGGGCAAGAGCCATCTGTGCGCCCTCTATGCACGCCGACCTCTTCATTGCATCAGCATGCGGCACCGAACCAAGGAATTGCTGCACCAAGCCAAAATAACTCTTCGGCTCCGGCTTCTCCGGCCATAGACGACTCGCAACATACTTCATGGCGAGTCCGGATAATCTGTTCAGCTCCGCCCAGGCGGCTAAATGGTCGGATACTGACAGTGGGCGTTCTAGATTGTGGTACTGCAACCAAAAAAGCTCTTCCAATTCATGGTCACCTCGGCTGCGGAAGTGTTCGGTCGCGTCCGCCGCACTTTCGGCCAAATCCAGATAAGCGTTTTCCGAACTCCACTGCCGGTCTAATGGAGCATACTTGGGGTCTCCGAACTTCATCCGCAGCATATAAGGCTTTCCAGCCGTGATATCTCCGGCCTGACGCAGCTCCTCCTTCATCGCTCTCATGGCAGAGCGAGTATCCTTGGCTTCGGCAGTGATCTTTTCAAAACCCTTCTGAGCCGCCCTATCTTCTTGTTCAAGCAATCTACAATGGTCGGTAGCATCCTTCAATTTTATGGCCATCTCAGCCATTTCCTTCTTGCTCTAGCAGTGAGCAGCATGTTCGGCTTTTAGCTCTTCAGACGCTTTAACGGCAGCCGCATCACTCTTCCTTGCTTGCTCCTTTGCTCGGGCAAGTTCCGCCCGAAGGTTCTCCACGGAAGCAGCACCATCTACATAAAACATATATAAGGCCCGAGCATCAAGCTCCTATTACTGGGTGTCTTTTGAACATACCTTGAGCCTCGTCTAGCCGCTTATGTACAAGCGCGATGTTGGCATCTGCTACGTCAAGTTGCCGCTTTAGTTCGGCAGATTCATCAGTCCGGCTAGCCACCGAACGCCTCGCCACCTTCATGGAATAGGCGGCACATTATACCTGGGGTAATGATCCTCTATGCGCCGTCACTCGTGACGACACACAGAGTCTCAGGGGCTACTATTCATACAGGGCACATTTAATATGCGGCTCTACCAAAAGGTACACCTTTTTACATACCTCAAAGCCTGTTAGTAAACTCCTGGCAGCCTCGTACAATCCGCTTTCCACGGATGAAATCCTTCCAATCACCGTATCCATCAACATACGGTGTTCTTCTGAGATGGACGCCCTACTAAGCAGATCCTTCAGCCCCTCCGCCGGCGCGCAAGAGGGTGCCGGACTAGTCTGACGACCTTTCCCAGGGTCCGGACTTGAAAAAACCCTCCGGGACGATACCTCGGGGTCGCCAGCCTCGTGAGACGGTGGAACAAGAGGAGGCGTTTCTCTCTCTATCATCTCTGGACGAAGATCCCCTGAAGATGAGCTCTGCTGAGAAGGGTTGAGATCTGAACTGCAAGATAATGTTTCAGTTATTTTCCTCAGGAATAAAACATGAATGTGATTCATTATGGAACCTCTCCCTTCACTTACGCCTCGGGGGAGAGCGGGTCCCCTTTAGGGGGCGATTCGGCTGGGGCGTTCTCCGGTGCCGAACCCTTTGACGAAGATTTCTTTCCCCGTTTTGAGGTTATCAACTCCGGGTCTTTAGAGGCAGTCCTTTTCTTTCCCTAGTCGGGAGAATTTTCGATTCTTCCCTTCCTAATGGCCTCCTTCGTGGAGACGGTAGCTCCTTGGTTCCCCCTTCGCCTTCCACCAATGGCGCGGCCTCCAGCATCCTGGTTAGCATGGGATTCGGTACAGTCTCGGGCAGGGGGGTTGGACGCCTGATAAGCTTCGCCTTCGCTATCCACTCCTGTTCAAAGGGCAACTCTGGTAAAGGGTAGATTTGATAAAAATATGGATGGTGTGTTCAAATATGGGGCTACTTACTTTAGCATCCGGGCGGTTGCAGCTTAGACCTGCGTCCTCGGACAAATCCGGACACCTTGCTTGTGATCCGAAGAACAATTTGTACATCTCCATGGGTGTCATTCCCATGAAATGTTGTAGGACTCGTGGTCCCTCCGGATTGAACTCCCACAGGCGGAGAGGTCGATGTTTGCAGGGCAGTGTGCGGCGAATCACCATGACTTGCGCCACTACAGTCAGATTGATATCTCTTTCTAGAAGATCTCGAATACGGCCATGCAGCAGGGGCACGTCTTTTGGCGGCCCCTAGATAAGTCCTTCATTAACCCATGACGCCAGCCGTGGTGGGGGACCCGAGCGAAAAGTAGGCGGTGCCACCCATGTTGTGCCCCTAGGGGCTATGATGTAAAACCAGTCCCGTTGCCATAAGTCGAGCTCCTCTTGAAAAGAGCCTTCGGACCATGGAGCGTCGTCCATCTTGCTTATTATAGCCCCTCCGCACTCAGCGTGCTGCCCCTCGATCATTTTCGGTTCCACTTTGAAAGTTTTTAGCCACAATCCGAAGTGAGGGGTGATATGGAGGAAGGCTTCGCACACGACAATGAATGATGAGATCTGGAGGATGGACTCCGGAGCTAGGTCATGGAACTCCAGCCCATAGTAAAACATAAGCCCCCTCACAAAGGGATCGATCGGGAAGCCTAGTCCCCGAAGGAAGTGAGATGCGAACACCACGCTTTCACCAGGCTGGGGAGTGGGAACAGCTTGCCCTTGAGTAGGTAGTCTATGCGAGATTTCACCGGTTAGATACCTGGCATCTCTTAGCTTTCGCACATCTTCTTCCGTAATGGAGGAAGGCATCCACCGGCCTTGAGGGTCGGAGCCGGACATCTTCGAAGGTCCGAAGAGCCTAAAACTAGAGCTTTGGGTGTTGGAACTCGAAGCGAGGGGCAGATTTGATTGGTTTAAGAACAAGGGAGCCGGGCCTTGGTTCCTTTATAAAGGAGGTGAATACCAAGAGCCCTCCCCGTAACCGTTTGAGACTCGCTTTTAATTAGGGAGTCATACCTAAGTCACGGTTGGGTTACCCACGCCCGTATTGATGAGAATCCCGAGATAAGGGGACATGATCTCTGCTTTGACAAGACGTGCCAAGAAAACTGCCTCGCTAAACGCGCCAAGGTGGAACGGTAAAATGAATAAAAGCCTGGCCGTGGCATGATGTCACGCCGCGGAATACGTCAGCAGATTCGATTGATGAAAATATTATTCTCTATACGATGGAATGTGGGACTTATTTTGCAGAGCCGGACACTACCCTGGTGTTCAACATCTTCTATGAAATATTCGGAGGAGGAACCCGCCTTGCAATGCCGAAGACAACTTGCGCGCCGGACTCGTCTTCATTGAAGCCTGGTTTAGGGGCTACTGAGGGAGTCCTGGATTAGGGGGTGTCCGGATGGCCGGACTAAGACCTTTGGCCGGACTCCCGGACTATGAAGATACAAGATTGAAGACTTCATCCCGTGTCCGGATGGGACTTCCCTTGGCGTGGAAGGCAAGCTTGGTGATAGGATATGAGGATCTCCTCCCATTGTAACCGACTCTGTGTAACCCTAGCCCTCTCCGGTGTCTATATAAACCAGAGAGTTTTAGTCCGTAGGACGAACAAAAATCATACCATAGGCTAGCTTCTAGGGTTTAGCCACTCCGATCTCGTGGTAGATCTACTCTTGTACTACCCATATCATCAATATTAATCAAGCAGGAGTAGGGTTTTACCTCCATCAAGAGGGCCCGAACCTGGGTAAAAACATCGTGTCCATTGTCTCCTGTTACCATCCGCCTAGACGCACAGTTCGGGACCCCCTACCCGAGATCCGTCGGTTTTCACACCGACAATGTCCATTTTGCATCATGCTTTTATGTCAATATTTATTGCATTATGGGCTGTTATTTCACGTTATGTCACAATACTTATGGCTATTCTCTCTTATTTTACAAGGTTTACATGAAGAGGGAGAATGCCGGCAGCTGGAATTCTGGGCTGGAAAAGGAGCAAATATTAACGGACTATTCTTCGCAACTCCAAAAGTCCTGAAACTCCATGGGATGTCTTAAAATAAATAAAGAAAAATCGTCGCCAAAGATGAAGGCCAGGGGGGCCACACCCTGCTCACGAGGGTGGGGGGTGCCCCCCCTGGGTGCGCCCCCCTACCTCGTGGGCCCCCTGGTGGCTCTCCGATGCCCATCTTCTCCTATATGAAGTCTTCCTAAGAGAAAAAAATAGAAGAGAACTTTTCGGGACAAGACTCCGCCGCCACGAGGCGGAACCTTGCTGGAACCAATCTAGGGCTCAGAGTTGTTCTGCCGGGGACACTTCCCTCCGGGAGGGGGAAATCATCATCATCGTCAACACCAAGGCTCCTCTCATCAGGAGAGGGCAATCTCCATCAACATCTTCACCAGCACCATCTCATCTCCAAACCCTAGTTCATCTCTTGTATCCAATTCTTGTCTCCAAGTCCAGGATTGGTGATAGTAGGTTACTAGTAGTGTTGATTACTCCTTGTAGTTGATGCTAGTTGGTTTACTTGGTGGAAGATCATATGTTCAGATCATTTATGCATATTATTACCCCTCTGATTATGAACATGAATATGCTTTGTGAGTAATTACGTTTATTCCTGAGGACAAGGGAGAAGTCTTGCTATTAGTAGTCATGTGAATTTGGTATTCGTTCGATATTTTGATAAGATGTATGTTGTCTAGCCTCTAGTGGTGTTATGTGAACGTCGACTACATAAAACTTCACCATTATTTGGGCCTAGAGGAAGGCATTGGGAAGTAATAAGTAGATGACGGGTTGCTAGAGTGACAGAAGCTTAAACCCTAGTTTATGCGTTGCTTCGTAAGGGGCTGATTTGGATCCATATGTTTCATGCTATGGTTAGGTTTACCTTAATACTTTTGTTGTAGTTGCGGATGCTTGCAATAGAGGTTAATCATAAATGAGATGCTTGTCCAAGTAAGGGAAGTACCCAAGCACCGGTCCACCCACATATCAAATTATCAAAGTACCGAACGCGAATCATATGAGTGTGATGAAAACTAGTTTGACAATATTCCCATGTGTCCTCGGGAGCGCTTTTTCTATTATAAGAGTTTGTCCAGGCTTGTCCTTTGCTACAAAAAGGATTGGGGCACCTTGCTGCACTTTATTTACTTTTGTTACTTGTTGCTCGTTACAATTTATCTTATCACAAGACTATCTGTTACCACTCATTTCAGTACTTGCAGAGAATACCTTGTTGAAAACCGCTTATCATTTCCTTCTGCTCCTCGTTGCGTTCGACACTCTTACTTATCGAAAGGACTAAGATAGATCCCCTATACTTGTGGGTCATCAAGACTCTTTTCTGGCGCCGTTGCCGGGGAGTGAAGCGCCTTTGGTAGCTGGAATTTGGTAAGGAAAAATTTATTTAGTGTGTGCTGAAATTTTCTATCACTTGTTACTATGGAAGGTAATTGTCTGAGGGGCTTGTTCGGAGTATCTTCACCCCGTCCAGTTGAGCCAAGAGTTGCTCCTCAACCTACTGAACCTATTGAACCTACTGAAAAAGAAACTCCTTTTCAGATTCCTTCGGGTATGATGGAAAAACTGCTAGCTAACACTTTTGCAGGAGATGGAACAAAGTATCCTCACGAACATCTACGCTATGTGGATGATATTTGTGGACTATTTAAGCTTGCAGGTATACCCTATGATGTTTTTAAGAAGAAGGCTTTCCCTTTATCTTTGGAGCGAGACACATTGGCATGGTATAGGCTATGTGATGACATGAGATCATGGAACTATAAAAGATTGAAATTGGAATTTCATCAAAAGTATTACCCTATGCATCTTGTTCATCATGATCGCAATTATATATATAATTTTGGGCCTCACGAAGGAGAAAGAATCGCTCAAGCTTGGGGGAGGCTTAAATCAATGTTATATTCATGCCCCAATCATGAGCTCGCAAAAGAAGTAATTATGCAAAGTTTTTATGCTCGGCTTTCTGGTAACAATCGCACCATGCTCGATAATTGTTGTGCTGGCTCTTTTATGATGAAGCCTATTGAATTTAGATGGAATTTATTGGATAGAATTAAATGCAACTCTGAAGATTGGGACCTCTACGAAGGTAAGGAGTCAGGTATGACACCTAAGTTTGATTGTGTTAAATCTTTTATGGATACCGATATTTTCTGTAAGTTTAGCACTAAATATGGACTTGACTCTGAGATAGTAGATTCTTTCTGTGAATCTTTTGCTACTTATGTTGATCTCCCCAAGGAGAAGTGGTTTAAATATCATCCTCCCATAGAAGAAAAGTAGCTGCACCTATTAAAGTTGAAGAAAAGATTGTCACTTATAATGATCCTATTGTTCCTACTTCTTATGCTGAGAAACCACCTTTCCCTGTTAGAATGAAGGATCGTGCTAAAGTTTCAACTGTTGTTCGTAAAAGCAATACTAGGACTTATACTACTCCTGAGCAAGTCAAAGTAGAACCTAATATTGCTATTGTTAAAGATCTCTTGTCTGATAATATTGATGGGCATGTTATTCAATTCTCTGGTGAAACTGCTAGAATTGCTAAACCCTGTGATAGAATAAACATAGACCTGTGGTAGGCGTGCCTGTTATTTCTGTTAAAATAGGAGATCATTGTTATCATGGCTTATGTGATATGGGTGCTAGTGCTAGTGTTATACCCATTCACTTATACAAAGAAATTATGCATGATATTGCACCGGCTATGTTAGAAGAAATTGATGTCACAATTAAACTTGCTAATAGAGATACTATTTCACTAGTGGGAATTGTTAGAGATGTTGAAGTCTTGTGTGGAAAACCAAATATCCCGCTGATTTTCTTGTTCTTGGTTATCCACAAGATAGCTTTTGTCCCATTATATTTGGTAGACCCTTCTTGAATACTGTTAATGCTATGATAGACTGCAAAAAGAATGTTGTTACTGTTGGTTTGGATGATATGGTTCATGAGTTTAATTTCTCTAAATTTAGTAAACAACATCGTGAGGAAGAATTGCCTAGTAAGGATGAAATTATTGGTCTTGCTTCTATTGCTGTACCTCCTAGTGATCCTTTAGAACACTATTTGCTAGACCATGAAAATGATATGTTCATGAATGAAAGAAGGGAAATAGATGAAGTATCCTTTAAACAGGAACCTATTCTGCAACACAATTTGCCTGTTGAAATCCTAGGGGATCCTCCTCCACCCAAGGGTGATCCCATGTTTGAGCTTAAACCATTGCCTGATAATCTTAAATATGCTTATCTTGATGAAAAGAAAATATATCTTGTCATTATTAGTGCTAACCTTTCAGAGCATGAAGAAAAAGATTATTGAAAACTCTGAAAAAGCACCGTGCCGCTATTGGATATACTCTGGATGATCTTAAGGGCATTAGTCCCACTCTATGTCAACATAAAATAAATTTGGAAGTTGATGCCAAACCAGTTTGTGATCCTCAACGATGTTTGAATCCTAAAATGAAAGAAGTGGTAAGAAAGGAAATACTCAAGCTTCTGGAGGCAGGTATAATTTATCCCGTTGCTGATAGTCAGTGGGTAAGTCCTGTCCATTGTGTCCCTAAGAAGGGAGGTATTACTGTTGTCCCTAATGACAAAGATGAATGGATTCCGCAAAGAATTATCACAGGTTATAGGATGGTAATTGATTTTCGCAAATTGAATAAGGCTACTAAGAAAGATCATTACCCCTTACCTTTTATTGATCAAATGCTAGAAAGATTATGCAAACATACACACTATTGCTTTCTAGATGGTTATTCCGGTTTTTCTCAAATACCTGTGTCGGCTAAGGATCAATCAAAGACTACTTTTACATGCCCTTTTGGTACTTTTGCTTATAGACGTATGCCTTTCGGTTTATGTAATGCACCTGCTACCTTTCAAAGATGCATGATGGCTATATTCTCTGACTTTTGTGAGAAAATTTGTGAGGTTTTCATGGACGACTTTTTCATCTATGGTTCCTCTTTTTATGATTGCTTGAGCAATCTTGCTTGAGTTTTGCAGAGATGTGAAGAAACTAATCTTGTCTTGAATTGGGAAAAGTGCCACTTTATGGTTAATGAAGGTATTGTCTTGGGGCACAAAGTTTCTGAAAGAGGTATTTTGAAGTTGATAAAGCCAAGGTTGATGCTATTGAAAAGATGCCATGTCCCAAGGACATCAAAGGTATAAGAAGTTTCCTTGGTCATGCCGGATTTTATAGGAGGTTCATTAAGGACTTCTCAAAAATCTCTCGGCCTCTGACCAATTTATTACAAAAAGATGTACCATTTGTATTTGATGATGATCGCGTAGAAGCATTTGAAATACTTAAGAAAGCATTAGTCTCTGCACCTATTGTTCAACCACCTGATTGGAATTTACCCTTTGAATTATGTGTGATGCTAGCGATTATGCTGTAGGTGATGTTCTAGGGCAAAGAGTTGATAAGAAATTGAATGTTATCCATTATGCTAGTAAGACTCTAGACAATGCTCAAAGAAATTATGCTACTACCGAAAAGGAACTTTTAGCAGTTGTATTTGCTTGTGATAAATTCAGACCCTATATTGTTGATTCTAAAGTTACTATTCACACAGATCATGCTGCTATTAAATATCTTATGGAAAAGAAAGACGCAAAACCTAGACTTATTAGATGGGTTCTCCTGCTGCAAGAATTTGATTTACATATTGTTGATAGAAAAGGAGCTGAGAACCCCGTTGCAGAAAACTTTTCTAGGTTAGAGAATGTTCTTGATGACCCACTACCTATTGATGATAGCTTTCCTGATGAATAATTAAATGTCATAAGTACCTCTCGTAGCACTCCATGGTATGCTGATTATGCTAATTATATTGTTGCTAAATTTATACCGCCTAGCTTAACATACCAACAAAAGAAAAAAAATTCTATGACTTGTGACATTACTTTTGGGATGACCCACATCTTTACAAAGAAGGAGTAGATGGTGTTATTAGAAATTGTGTACCTGAGCATGAACAGGAACAGATCCTATGCAAGTGTCACTCCGAAGCTTATGGAGGACACCACGCTGGAGATAGAACTATACATAAGGTATTGCAATCCGGTTTTTATTGGCCTACTCTCTTCAAGGATGCCCGTAAGTTTGTTTTGTCTTGCGATGAATGTCAAAGAATTGGTAATATTAGTAGACGTCAAGAAATGCCTATGAATTATTCACTTGTTATTGAACCATTTGATGTATGGGGCTTTGATTATATAGGACCGTTTCCTGCCTCTAATGGATATACACATATTTTAGTTGCAGTTGATTACGTTACTAAGTGGGTAGAAGCTATTCCAACTAGTAGTGCTGATCATAACACTTCTATTAAAATGCTTAAGGAAGTTATTTTTCTGAGGTTTGGAGTCCCTAGATATTTAATGGCTGATGGTGGTTCACACTTTATTCATGGTGCTTTCCGTAAGATGCTTGCTAAATACGACGTTAATCATAGAATTGCATCTCCATATCACCCTTGGTCTAGTGGTCAGGTAGAATTGAGCAATAGAGAGCTCAAATTAATTTTGCAAAAGACTGTCAATAGGTCTAGAAAGAATTGGTCCAAGAAACTTGATGATGCATTATGGGCCTATAGAACTGCATACAAAAATCCTATGGGTATGTCTCCGTATAAAATGGTTTATGGAAAAGCTTGTCACTTACCTCTCGAACTAGAACATAAGGCGTACTAGGCTATTAAAGAGCTCAACTATGATTTCAAACTTGTCGGTGAGAAGAGGTTATTTGATATTAGCTCACTTGATGAATGGAGAACCCAAGCTTATGAAAATGCCAAGTTGTTTAAAGAAAAGGTTAAAAGATGGCATGACAAAAGAATACAAAAGCGTGAGTTTAATGTAGGTGATTATGTATTGCTATACAACTCTCGTTTAAGATTTTTTGCAGGAAAACTTCTCTCCAAATGGGAAGGTCCTTACGTTATCGAGGAGGTCTATCTTTCCGGTTCTATAAAAATCAACAACTTCGCAGGCACAAATATGAAGGTGGTAAACGGTCAAAGGATCAAACACTATATCTTAGGTAATCCTATAAATGTTGAAACTAATATTATTGAAACCGTAACCCCGGAGGAGTACATAAAGGACACTTTCAGAATGTCCCAGACTCCGAACAGGAATAGGTATGTGGTATGGTAAGTAAACTGACTCCAAAACAATTTTTAAGGCAATATTTCTCTGTTTTGGAATATTTAGAAAGATAGAAAAATAAGTAGCAGTCCGGGGAGGACACGAGGCCTCCACGAGGGTGGAGGGCGCGCCCTACCCCCCTGGGCGCGCCCCCCTACCTCGTGAGCACCTCGTGTGCCCTCCGGACTCCGTTTCCTTGCACGATACGTATTTTGGTCGGTAAAAATTCATTATATATACTCCCGAAGGTTTTGACTCTCACATCACGCAAATCTCTCCTGTTTTTGTTTCGAGCCATTGCTGCTGCAGACTAGAGCAAGATGTCTTCCCAAGATTTGGAGGGAGAGAGCTACATGGTTGATTATATTGCAAATCCCAAGGTATATGGGGACGTGGAGCATTATGGCTAGACCACGGATGAAGAAGAAGACTATGATCCAAAGAGGAAGGAGGAAACGAGTTCCGACGAAGAGGACTATCCCCTACCTCAACCTGGTGATATGCATGTGGAGTTCAAGAAGTCAAGCCTCCATAAGGTCCAATCTATCCCACCTCATTTTCTGCAGGACAGCAAGGCAGCACTATGCAAAAAGATAATGGAACTTGAGCTCGAGAATGAGGATCTGAGGGATGAAAATTTTATCCTCAGACGCAAGCTAGAGAAGAAAAATGCAGCAACTACATCATCATCAACACCTCCACCGCCAACAACAAGGAAGGAGACATAATCACATGGGTATGGGCACTCCCCTTGGCAACTACCAAGCTTTGGGGAGGTGCCCTAGTATCATATCACCATCACAAATCCTATCTTTAGCTTTTTCTTAGTTCGATCCTATTAGTAGTATCTTGATTTAGTAGAATAAAATCATGGCATGATCTAGTTTTGAGTTTTACTTTATGATCCTTCTTTTGTAATCGAGTCTGTGAGCTATATAATAAAGATTAGTGTTGAGTCAAGGGCTTGATTATTTTGCCATGATCTTGGGTGATTAGAAGAAAAAGAATAAAAAGAATCAAAGAGTTCATATTGATCTTAGTGAAAGTAATGACTTCACATAGAAAGAGTATGATGATTAGAAGTTGTTGGGTGTTGGCAAATATAGCTTTGGTCATTGTTGCAATTAATAGGAAGTAATAAGGAAAGAGAGGTTTCACATATAGATATATTATCATTGACATCTTTTATGATTGGGAGCATTCATTAAAATATGACATGCTAAAGAGTTGATGTTGGACAAGGAAGACAACATAATGAGTTATGTGTTCTTACATCTGAGATAAAGTATGTTGTCATGGATCCTCTACCGGGTTGAGCTTGCCTTTCCCCCTCATGCTAGCCAAATTCTCAGCACTAAGTAGAAATACTACTTGTGTTTCCAAATACCCTTAAACCAGTTTTGCCATGAGAGTCCACCATATCTACCTATGGATTGAGTAAGATCCTTCAAGTAAGTTGTCATCGGTGCAAGCAATAAAAATTGCTCTTTAAATATGCATGACTTATTAGTGTAGAGAAATAAGCTTTGTACGAACTTGTTGTGGACGCAATAAAAGCGACGGACTACATAATAAAGGTTCACATACAAGGGGCAATATAAAGTGACGTTCTTTTGCATTAAGATTTTGTGCATCAACCCTAAACGCGCATGACAACCTCTGCTTCCCTCCGTGAAGGGCCTATCTTTTATTATTATCCTCTACCTTATGCAAGAGTCACGGTGATCTTCAACTTTCCTTTTTCATTTTATCCTTTGGCAAGGTCAGCATGTTGGAAAGAACATGATATATATATATATATATATATATATATATATATATATATATATATATATATAATTGGATGTGGGGGAGCATGAATTATTATTATTGACATTACCCTTGAGGTAAAAGGTTGTGGGGCAAAACTATAAGCCCCTATCTTTCTCTGTGTCCGATTAAAACTCCGTAACCACAAGTATTGCGTGAGTGTTAGCAATTATGAAGGACTAAGTGATAGTTGAGTATGTGGACTTGCTTTTAAGCTCTGACATAGACTCTTTCCGATGTTATGATAAATTGTAATTGCTTCAATGACTGAGGGTATAATTTTTTGGTGCCCAATAAGGTTTCTGACTCATACTTTGGCTTTGTGAAAAGATCATCACTTGAACATGAGTAATCATATGACAAAATCTATTTATGTTGTTGTTATGAAATAATCATGATGCCTTCATGTTCGTATTTTATTTTTATCGACGCCTCTACCTCTAAACATGAGGACATATTTATTGTTATCGGAGGTCTAAGCTTGGGGGAGTTGATACGTTCATTTTGCATCATGCTTTTATGTCAATATTTATTGCATTATGGGCTGTTATTTCACATTATGTCACAATACTTATGGTTATTCTCTCTTATTTTACAAGGTTTACATGAAGAGGGAGAATGCCGGCAGCTGGAATTCTAGGCTGGAAAAGGAGCAAATATTGAAGGACTATTCTGCGCAACTCCAAAAGTCCTGAAACTCCATGGAATGTCTTAAAATAAATAAAGAAAAATCGTCGCCAAAGATGAAGGCCAGGGGGCCCACACCCTGAGGGTGGGGGGCCCCCTGGGCGCGCCCCCCTACCTCGTGGGCTCCCTGGTGGCTCTCTGATGCCCATCTTCTCCTATATGAAGTCTTTCGATGAGAAAAAAAATAGAAGAGAACCTTTCGGGACGAGACTCCGCCGCCACGAGGCGGAACCTTGGCGGAACCAATCTAGGGCTCCGGCAGAGCTGTTCTGCCGGGGACACTTCCCTCCGGGAGGGGGAAATCATCACCATCGTCATCACCAACGCTCCTCTCATTGGGAGAGGGCAATCTCCATCAACATCTTCACCAGCACCATCTCATCTACAAACCCTAGTTCATCTCTTGTATCCAATTCTTGTCTCCAAGTCCGGGATTGGTGCTAGTAGGTTGCTAGTAGTGTTGATTACTCCTTGTAGTTGATGCTAGTTGGTTTACTTGGTGGAAGATCATATGTTCAGATCCTTTATGCATATTATTACCCCTCTGATTATGAAAATGAATATGCTTTGTGAGTAATTACGTTTGTTCCTGAGGACAAGGGAGAAGTCTTGCTATTAGTAGTCATGTGAATTTGGTATTCGTTCGATATTTTGATAAGATGTGTGTTGTCTAGCCTCTAGTGGTGTTATGTGAACGTCGACTACATAACACTTCACCATTATTTGGGCCTAGAGGAAGGCATTGGGAAGTAATAAGTAGATGATGGGTTGCTAGAGTGACAGAAGCTTAAACCCTAGTTTATGCGTTGCTTCGTAAGGGGCTGATTTGGATCCATATGTTTCATGCTATGGTTAGGTTTACCTTAATATTTTTGTTGTAGTTGCGGATGCTTGCAATAGAGGTTAATCATAAGTGGGATGCTTGTCCAAGTAAGGGCAGTACCCAAGCACTGGTCCACCCACATATCAAATTATCAAAGTACCGAACGCGAATCATATGAGCGTGATGAAAACTAGTTTGACAATATTCCCATGTGTCCTCGGGACCGCTTTTCCTATTATAAGAGTTCGTCCAGGCTTGTTATTTGCTACAAAAAGGATTGGGACACCTTGATGCACTTTATTTACTTTTGTTACTTGTTGCTCGTTACAATTTATCTTATCACGAAACTATCTGTTACCACTTATTTCAGTACTTGCAGAGAATACCTTGCTGAAAACCGCTTATCATTTCCTTCTTCTCCTCGTTGGGTTCGACACTCTTACTTATCGAAAGGACTACGATAGATCTCCTATACTTGTGGGTCATCAACATGCACTATTATTATTATTATGCACACCGTTCAGTCATGCAAGTGAAAGGCAATAATGATGATATATGATGAAATGATTGAGATGAGAGAAGTTGGTATGAACTCGACCTATCTTGTTTTTGTAAATATGATTAGTTCATCGTTCCTGATTCAGTCTATTATGAATAAACATGTTTGCAATGACAATTCGAGATTATAGTTGCTTATTTCATGCTTAATTAGCTAGGAGTTTATAATGGTTTACCTTGCGTGCCAACATGTTATTTAAATGGTTGTGATGTGGTATGATAGGGTGGTATCCTCCTTTGAATGATTCGAGTGGCTTGACTTGGCACATGTTCACGCGTGTAGTTGAGACAAAATCAACATAGCCTCCACGATATTTATGTTCATGGTGGATTATATCCTACTCATGCTTGCACTCAGTGTTGATTAATTTTAATGCATGTTCATGACTGTTGTCGCTCTCTAGTTGGTCGCTTCCCAGTCTCTTTCTAACCTTCACTTGTACTAAGCGGGAATACTACTTCTGCATCCACTTCCATAAACCCCAAAGTTATTCCATATGAGTCCACCATACCTTCCTATATGGGGTATCTACCTGCCGTTCCAAATAAATTTGTATGTGCCAAACTCTAAACCTTCAAATGAAATTCTGTTTTTCATGCTCGAATAGCTCATGTATCAACTAGGGTTGTCTATATCTTCCATGTTAGGCGGGTTATTCTCAAGAGGAGTGGACTCCGCTCCTCACTCACGAGAAAATGGCTGGTCACTGGGATGCCCAGTCCCATGCTCAAATCAAATCAAAATAATTCAAACAAAACTCCCCCAGGATTGTTGTTAGTTGGAGGCACCCGTTGTTTTGGGGAAGCCATGGATTGATGATTGTTGGTGGTGGGGGAGTGTAAAACTTTACCATTCTATTTGGGAACCGCCTATAATGTGTGTAGCATGGAAGATATCGAGATCTCTCGGTTGTTATTTGACAATGAAAGTATGCCACCCAAAATATTATTTATCTCTGTTTCAAAACCGAGCTCTGGCACCTCTACAAATCCCTGCTTCCCTCTGCGAAGGGCCTATCTATTTACTTTTATGTTGAGTCATCACCCTCTTATTAAAAGGCACCCCTGGAGAGCACACTGTCATTTGCATGCATTACTATTAGTTTATATTGGGTATGATTTGACTGGATCTCTTTTACCATGAATTACAATGTTTAGTCAGTCCTTGATCTTTACATGTGCTCTGCATTTATGTTTTGCGGTCTAAGAAAGGGCTAGTGAGATACCATCTTGTTATATCATATTATGATTGTTTTGAGAAAGTGTTGTCATCCGAGTTTTATTATTATTGCTCGCTAGTTGATTATGCCATTGATATGAGTAAACATGAAACCTAAGTGTTATTGTGAGTATGGTTAGTTCATAATCTTTGCTGAAAACTTGAATGCTGGCTTTACATATTTACAACAACAAGAGCAAACAGAGATTGTAAAAGTTTTTCTTTATCACTTTCAGTTTGTCAACAGAATTGCTTGAGGACAAACAAAGGTTTAAGCTTGGGGGAGTTGATACGTCTCCATCGTATCTACTTTTCCAAACACTTTTGCCCTTGTTTTGGACTCTAACTTGCATGATTTGAATGGAACTAACCCGGACTGACGTTGTTTTCAGCGGAACTGCCATGGTGTTATTTTTCTGCGGAAATAAAAGTTCTCGGAATGACCTGAAACTCCATGGAAGTTATTTTTGGAATTAATAAAAAATATTGCCGAAAGAATCAAGGCCAGGGGGCCCACACCCTGTCCACGAGGGTGGGGGCGT
>NC_041391.1:646612161-646635083 GCF_002162155.2 Triticum dicoccoides | reverse complement strand
TCAGAGAGAAGGATTCATCGCGTTTTATGATACGGAGCCGCCGCCAAGCCCTAATCTCTCTTGGGAGGGTTGATCTGGAGTCCATTCGAGGCTCCGGAGAGGGGAATCCGTTGTCGTCGTCATCATCAACCATCCTCCATCACCAATTTCATGATGCTCACCGCCGTGCGTGAGTAATTCCATCGTAGGCTTGCTGGACGGTGATGGGTTGGATGAGATTTACCATGTAATCGAGTAAGTTTTGTTAGGCTTTGATCCCTAGTATCCACTATGTTCTGAGATTGATGTTGCTATGACTTTGCTATCCTTAATGCTTGTCACTAGGGCCCGAGTGCCATGATTTCAGATCTGAACCTATTATGTTTTCATGAATATATATGAGTTCTTGATCCTATCTTGCAAGTCTATAGTCACCTACTATGTGTTATGATCCGGCAACCCCGAAGTGACAATAATCGGGACCACTCCCGGTGATGACCGTAGTTTGAGGAGTTCATGTATCCACTAAGTGTTAATGCTTTGGTCCGGTACTCTATTAAAAGGATGCCTTAATATCCCTTAGTTTCCAATAGGACCCCGCTGCCACGGGAGGGTAGGACAAAAGATGTCATGCATGTTCTTTTCCATAAGCACGTATGACTATATTCGGAATACATGCCTACATTACATTGATGAACTGGAGCTAGTTCTGTGTCACCCTATGTTATAACTATTGCATGAGGAATCGCATCCGACATAATTATCCATCATTGATCCAATGCCTACGAGCTTTTCACATATTGATCTTTGCTTAGTTACTTTACCGTTGCCACTGTTACCATTACTACAAAACTGCTACTATTACTTTTGCTACCGTTACCGTTACTTCCATACTACTTTGCTACTAAATACTTTGTTGCAGATATTAAGTTATCCAGGTGTGGTTGAATTGACAACTCAACTGCTAATACTTGAGAATATTCTTTGGCTCCCCTTGTGTCGAATCAATAAATTTGGGTTGAATACTCTACCCTAGAAAATTGTTGCGATCCCATATACTTGTGGGTTATCACGCACATACACCTTTTCCATTACACAGCTGTAATAGTTCTTCAACTAATGGCCTTAGGTACACATCAATGTCATTGCCGGGTTTCTTAGGGCCTTGGATGAGCACTGGCGTCATAATGAACTTCCGCTTCATGCACAACCAAGGAGGAAGGTTGTACAAACATAGAGTCACAGGCCAGGTGCTATGGTTGTTGCTCTGCTCTCCAAAAGGATTAATGCCATCTGCGCTTAGACCAAACCATATGTTCCTTGGGTCACCTGCAAACTCCTCCCTGTACTTTCTCTCGATTTTTCTCCACTGCGACCCGTCAGCGGGTACTCTCAACTTTCTGTCTTTCTTACGGTCTTCTCCATGCCATCGCATCGCCTTGGCATGCTCTTTGTTTTGGAACAAACGGTTCAACCTTGATATTATAGGAGCATACCACATCACCTTGGCAGGAATCTTCTTCCTGGGGCGCTCGCCCTCGACATCACCAGGGTCATCGCGGCTGATCTTATAGCGCAATGCAACACATACCGGGCATGCATTCAAATCCTCGTACTCACCGCGGTAGAGGATGCAGTCATTAGGGCATGCATGTATCTTCTGCACCTCTAACCCTAGAGGGCAGACAGCCTTCTTTGGTTCATACGTACTCTCATGCAATTCGTTGTCCTTTGGAAGCATATTCTTTATCATTACCATCAACTTTCCAAATCCCTTGTCAGATACACCATTCTCTGCCTTCCATTGCAGCAATTCCAGTGTGGTGCCCAACTTTTTCTTGTCAGCTTTGCAATTCAGGTACAACAATTTCTTGTGATCCTCTAACATGCACTGCAACTTCTTCTTCTCCTTTTCACTTGCGCAGTATCTCTTTGCATCGGTAATGGCCCGACCTAGATCATCAGCGGGCTCATCTGATGCCTCTTCTTCAGCTTCTTCCCGCATTGCCTGCTCAGCTCCTTCTCGCATTGCCGGCTCAGCTTCTTCCCCCATTGTTGTATCATCGTATTCAGGGAACCCATGGCCAGGATAGCTATCGTCATTCTCTTCTTCTTCATTGTCTTCCATCATAACCCCTCTTTCTCCGTGCTTGGTCCAAACATTATAGTGGGGCATGAAACCGGACTCAAACAGGTGGACGTGAATGGTTCTTGAGTTAGAGTAATTGTGATCATTCTTACAGCCAGCACATGGACAAGGCATAAAACCATCCACCCGCTTGTTTGCCTGAGCCGCAATCAGAAAAGTATGCACGCCATCAATAAACTGGGGAGAGCATCGGTCATCGTACATCCATTGCCGGCTCATCTTCATTACACACCACCGAATAGACCAAATTAATACAAGTTCATACATAAAGTTCATACAACACTTAAATGCAACATACAAACAACTCTCTAGCTAAAGCATTTAAATGCAACAACAAACACGATCAAGATCGCAACTAAGGTAACAATTGATCCAACGGCATAATGATACCAAGCCTCACTATCAATGGCATATTTTCTAATCTTTCTAATCTTCAACCGCATTTTCTCCATCTTGATCTTGTGATCATCGACGACATCGGCAACATGCAACTCCAATTCCATCTTCTCCCCTCAATTCTTTTCAATTTTTCTTTCAAATACTCGTTTTCTCTTTCAACTAAATTTAACCTCTCAACAATAGGGTTGGTTGGAATTTCCGGTTCACATACCTCCTAGATAAAAATATCTATGTCAACTTGATGGGCATAATTTGTCATGAACACGAAATGCAACAAATAGTTTTAAAAGAGAATATACCACATCCAAATCATAACACGAACGAGGGCCGACGAGGACGGATATCAAAACCATGGCACTATGTATAACAAACAACGTACGGGTAAGATAATTATACAAGTAACTATATATCTAAATCACACAAACATGACTTTTTTGTATAAAAAAGATAAGAACAAGAGGCTCACCACAAGGTGGTGCCGGCGATGGGTCGGTGCGGACGATCGACGGTGGTTACGACAGAGACTAGAAGGCACTAAGTAAACCACACCTACATATGCAAACTAAGAGTTATTTTAAGCTCAAATTTCATATAAATCAAATAAACTACCACATATAATTCCTCCCAAATTACTAAAACCCACAAATTAATCACTATATAAAGCATTGCAAGAGCTAATCTAGCAATGAGAGATGAAAGGACAAAGTTGCTAACCTTTGTGATCACTTGAATGGATGGGGGCCTTCAAATCTTGGCAAAATTTGGGCAAAATGTGTGATGAGCTCAAGAGGAAGAGGGGAAGAACAGAGAGGAGAGGGGAAAGGGGGGAGAACAGAGTGAGCTGGACGAAGGGTTTATATGTAGGATGATGTAACGCCCGGATAAATATGCTACAATAATCCCAAGTTAATGGTGCCATGTCATCACATTACTGTTGGTAATCCTCATTTGATCCATGTTACAATTCAAATTCAAAACAAAGTCTAAAGTCAAGATCTAAATTTTTGTCAAGCATGAAAACTAAAATGTTCAAGTTGTTGCATTTAATCTTTGAATAATATTGGTGAGGAGCCAACATTTTTATAAAATGGTTAACTGCTTGAAAATAAAGAAAAGAAAAAAAGTTTCTTTATGAAAAAAAAGGAAAAGAGAATACCAAAAAAAAGGGGGGAAGCCCCCTGTCCCAGTGGGCCTCGGCCCACACGAAAGCAGCCGACCCAGCTCCCCCTCGGTCGCCTTACACCTTGCTACAGGGGAAGCCGACCGAGCGGGCGCGTGCTCCCGCCGGACCCCGTTGCCGGCAACGACACGTGAGGGGATAAGGGCGTCCCTCCGGCGCCTCGGTCCTCCCCCTGCCCCACTCGCCCACTTGCCCCCCTCTCTCACTCTCTCGCCCACGTGCTCGCTCCGCCCTTCCACTCCTCCAGATCCGCGGCCCGACCGCAGTCGTCGCCGCCCTCCGTCGTTGACGCGGCCACCGGCGGCCCCGCGCCCGCTGTCCCTGTCGGAGAGCTCCGCCGGGCTCGACGATGTCAACTTGGCCTCAGCTGGAGCTGGGAGGCACCGCAGTCGCCGTTCGTCCTCGTCCCCATCTCCGGCCACCGCGACGTTGCCGTTGCTCCACCAACACCTCTGCTGCTCCTAAGCCACCAAGGGTCTTTCTTGACCGCTCCGTGAGCTCCACTCTGTCCTCTCCCCTCTCCTTCCTCGCCTCACCGCACCCCTAGCCGTAGCTACCGTACTGGTCATAGCACGCCTCCGCCGCCGTATTTGTCGCCGTGTCCACACTCTCCGTCCAGCTCGGACGAGCATGGCATCGTGCTCAGCACGCTCCCAGCAGTCCAACACCACCTTCCACGGTCCTTGCCGTGCCCCACAGCTACGAGCGCGAGCACGCCCGAAAGCCACCGCCGCCAAGCTCGACGCCGGCGACGTTTCCGGCCTCCCCGGCGTAGTCTAGCAGCACCACTCGATGCGGCTCCCTCCTAGATTTCGAACGCAAGTCATGGCACGCGAAATGGTGAACCGTAGACGATTTCCAACCTCGTCGGTGTTCGGCCGCCGCGCACGAGCTCGACGGAGCCACTCCGGCAGCTCCGCTGAGCTGGCGCCGTGTGGGCCAGCCCCGGGCCACCACCTAGGACATTGCCCCGTGGCCCCAGGGGCCCGGTTGGCCTTGTTGACCCAGTCAACGGCTGACTGGGCATCGCCCAGTCACTGCCAGTGGGTCCCCCGTGGGCCAGTTGACTAGTCAACTAGTCAGTTGACCGTTGATGCAGCAATGACGCCATGATGATATCATATTTCCTTTTCTGTCAATTTAGATATCTAAAGTAATTCCAGAAAATGTTTAGAACTTTGAAAATTCATAGATAATAAACCTTAACTCGGATGAAAATGTTTTCTATATGAAAGTTGCTCAGAATTTTGAGAAGAATCCAGATTCGCGGTCCGTTCGTCTGCCACACGTCCCTAGCATAGCGAACCTGCAAACTTTCCCCTCCGGTTCATCTATCTGACAGACGTCCAGAACCGGGAAAACTTTCCCGGATGTTTCCCCCTTCGCCAGTAATGTTTCCCCCTTTCCCGGATGTTTCCTTTTCTGTCAATTTAGATATCTAAAGTAATTCCAGAAAATGTTTAGAACTTTGAAAATTCATAGATAATAAACCGTAACTCAGATGAAAATGTTTTCTATATGAAAGTTGCTCAGAATTTTCAGAAGAATCAAGATACGCGGTCCGTTCGTCTGCTACATGTCCCTAGCATAGCGAACCTGCAAACTTTCCCCTCCGGTTCATCTATCTGATAGACATCCAGAACCGGGAAAACATTCCCGGATGTTTCCCCCTTTGCCAGTAATGCCTAGCACTGCGTTAGAACACCTCTAGC
Source organism: Triticum dicoccoides (assembly GCF_002162155.2). Lineage (NCBI taxonomy): Eukaryota > Viridiplantae > Streptophyta > Magnoliopsida > Poales > Poaceae > Triticum > Triticum dicoccoides. The sequence goes on along the minus strand of NC_041391.1, from coordinate 646,629,664 downwards.
CCCGCTTATAATCATGTTGTGCATATGTTTGCGTGTATTTATTGTTTCTTCCCCCTCTTCTCTCCGATAGACCCCAAGACTGCCGCTGATGCCGCTGTGATCAACTACGTCGACGGCGACCCCTTCTTCTTGTCTGAGCAACCAGGCAAGCCCCCCCTTTGATCATCCCGATATCACCCATTATATACTCTCATGCTTGCATTATATTTTGCTACTGTTATTGATTGCTCCTATTCTGATGCATAGCCTGCTTTTGTACCTGCTTTTGTACCTTACCTGCTTATCATAAACTGCTTAGTATAGGTTGGATAGTGATCCATCAGTGACCTCCACCTTGTCCTTATTGCCCCTACTTCATCATCGATGACTCGAGCTACATGATCGACGACCAGAGCCCGACACCGCACATCACATCACGCCCCTTTAGTTGTTCGACTCTGCAGAGCTACTATCGAGTGCCGAGGGTGATCCCTCATAACGCACTCCTGATGTTAATTCTGTAGTGTAGCTATTCGGTCGTGGTCATCGAGGGTGATTTCCTCCTTCACCATTCCCGATACGTCTCTGTCGTGCAACCCCTCAAGTGTGAACATCGAGGGTGGGAGTACTTTGGATGGGTACTCACGGTTGCTTTGCTACCCCTTTTCCCCCTTCTTTCTTCTTTCCGGTTGATGCAACCAGATGGTGGATCCTTGGAGCTAGGTGCCACCGCCGACGGATACTACTACATGGAGGCCACCGAAGACCAGGAGTAGTTAGGAGGTTCCAGGCAGGAGGCCTTGCCTCTTCGATCGTGTTGCTTTTGTGCTAGCCTTCTTAAGGTAGTCTTGTCTAACTTATGTCTGTACTCAGATATTGTTTCTTCTGCTGACTCTCTTGTGTATCGAGCTATGTATTCGAGCCCTCGAGGTCCCTGGCTTGTAATGTAAAGCTTGTATTATTTTATTTGTGTCTAGAGTTGTGTTGTGATATCTTCCCGTGAGTCCCTGATCTTGATCGTACACATTTGTGTGTATGATTAGTGTATGGTTGAATTGGGAGCGTCACAAGTTGGTATCAGAGCCGACTTCCTGTAGGATCCCCCTTTCCAACTCCTTGGCCGAAGTTGAGTCTAGTTTTGAAAAACGGTTTTACTAACATGGTTGTGTGGCTTACGGGCCCACGTCGCCAATTGGGTGGTATTAGGATCCTTTTATTCCTCATCTATACTCTGGGAATATGATCTCTCTTCTATTCGGGTTAAATGGTTTTGCTAACTCTACCCTAGGTTCTCGTGATCACATCCAATCGGAGATTTGTATCATGCCTCTCTTGGATTGGGAGCCAGGATCTGCTTCACTTTGTCCACAGGCCGCAGAAATCCTTCTATCAAGGGCACCCTGCGTCATCCCCTGTAGATTCCTCGCTCTACTGGTTTTCTCTGACAGTGATGTAGCCTTTGCTATGTCTCATTGTTGTATCCTTCCATCGCGTGCATGCGTGCCGCCTAGTATGTCTAGGATGATTCACTTGTCCGAACTCCTACTAACAACATGTAATTGGCTCTGTATATGTATATGTAAGTCTTTAATGACTACTGCTTTATACATACTGCGCCTTTGCTCATTGTTCAAGTTACATCATGAATGACTCCATACACCTGCTCCACCCCTGTTAAATTGCTTCCTGATGTTTTAGCGGGATGGCTGACGATCCTCCACCTCCACCCTATATTGCCGCAATGATGCAGCAGTTTGAGCTGAATCATCAGTTTATGACTGGAGTAATGGCTCAGCTTCCAAACCAGAATGCTCATCAGCAGCCTGCCCCAATAACACTGCAAGAATTCGTGCGCCTCAACCCGTCCATTTTCTGCAACTCCACTAATCCTATGGATGCTGATGATTGGCTTCGTGACATCCTGTTTGAGATGGAGTCAGCTAATGTTGCCCCTGCCAGTTACGTCACCTTTGCGACATTCCACTTGAAAGGTCCAGCTGCTCAGTGGTGGGAAAGCCATAGCGGTATGCTGCCTACAGAGACTGTAACCACTTGGCAGGAATTTCAGTTAGCCTTCCATGCATGGCACATTCCTCAAGGTTTGATGGACCAGAAGAAGAAGGAGTTCCGCAAACTCTCACAAGGCACAATGACTGTGGATGAATATCAAAGGAAATTCCTTGAATTATCTCGCTATGCTGCGGATGACGTCTGCACCGATGCTCGCAAGCAGGAGAAATTCTGTGAAGGACTGCATCCCAATGTAAAGCTCGCACTTGTTGCTCATGATTGTGCAGACTTTGTGATGCTTGTCAGCCAAGCTTTCCGAACTGAAACTGGTCTTACTGAGTACCAAGAGTCGCTCAAACATACTCGAGATGTTGGCTCATCCTCGAGTCAGCCTGCTCAAAAACGCCGAGTCTGGATCCCACACAATGTTCATCACCGACCTGCTCCAACACCAAGGCCGTCTTATGTTGCACCTTGTTTGCCTCCGTCGCCGAGACAATTAACAATTCAAGGTGGACAGTCAGGACACCTTACCCCCGATTATCACCAGGGTCAGCCGCAGAATGCATCAAGTCCTCCTGTTGGTTGCAAGAAGAGCAGCCGAAACCATCATTCTAGAAGAGGTAGTGTCAGGACGCCTGCCATGAGTTGTGGTCAAGTCACCCATGTCAATATTGAAGAAGCTCGGGAGTCCCCAAAGATCGTGATGGGTACCCTCTACGTTAATTCAGTGCCATCTTCTATTCTCTTTGATTCAGGAGCATCGCACGCTTTTGTGTCCCAACAATTTGCTAAGTTGCATGGGTTAGATATGGAAAATTTGCCCACTCCTTTAGCGATCCAATCTCCGGGATCCAAGTGGCAAACCACAATGTTATGCCCTAGCAACCAAATCGAGATTGGAGGTCTACTTTTTCCGGCTTCTCTCATTGTACTCGGACCTTCCAACATAGACATAATTCTTGGTATGGAATGGTTGAGCGCCCATAATGCTTTGATTGAATATGCTACCAAGACATTCCAGCTCACTCACCCTTCTGGCCAGACAGTCCAATACTCAGCCCGAGCAGCTCAGGATGCCGAGGTCAGTGTCAAAACCGGCGGATCTCGGGTAGGGGGTCCCGAACTGTGCGTCTAGGAGAATGGTAATAGGAGACAAGGGGCACGATGTTTTACCCAGGTTCGGGCCCTCTTGATGGAGGTAAAACCCTACGTCATGCTTGATTAATATTGATGATGTGTGTTACAAGAGTAGATCTACCACGAGATCAAGGAGGCTAAACCTTAGAAGCTAGCTTATGGTATGATTGTTGTTCGTCCTACGGACTAGAGCCATCCAGTTTATATAGACACCGGAGAGGGCTAGGGTTACACAGAGTCGGTTACAATGGTAGGAAATCTACATATCCATATCACCAAGCTTGCCTTCCATGCCAAGGAAAGTCCCATTCGGACACGGGATGAAGTCTTCAATCTTGTATCTTCATAGTCTTGGAGTCCGGCCGATGTTGATAGTTCGGCTATCCGGACACCCCCTAATCCAGGACTACCTCAGTAGCCCCTGAACCAGGCTTCAATGATGATGAGTTCGGCATGCATATTGTCTTCGGCATTGCAAGGAGGGTTCCTCCTCCGAATAATTTATAGAAGATTGTGAACACCAGGAAGTGTCCGGCTCTACAAAAATAATTTCCACATATCACCGTAGAGAGAATAATATTTACACAAGTTCAATCTGCTGACGTATTTGATGGTGTGACGTCACGCCACTACCAAGCCTTTACTCGAATTGTTTTTATTATACCACCTCAGCGCGTTTAGCGCAGTGGTTTCCTCGGCACGTCTTGTCGAAGCAGAGATCGTGTTCCCCTTATTCCGGGATTCCCATCAATACAGACGTGGGTAACCCAACCGCGCCATTGATTGCGGCGCTTGGGAAATAAGCGAGTTTTATCGGGCTGGTGGGGACGCATGTTTTCGTCCGCCCATATAAGGGGATAGAGATCCAACCCTATTACCTGCGCCTTCTTCCTCCTTGGCTTATCCATCTCTGCGAACCCGAGCTCCAGCGCCCAAGCCCGCACATCTCACCTCAACCTTCTCCAACTATGTCCGGAGCAGGAGGCAAGTGCATGGCCTCCTCCGTCACGGAGGGGCAGATCCAGAAGCTGTGCAGCGCCGGATACCTGTCCAGCGACATCGCGCACCGGCTCCCCATCGAGGGAGAGCTCGTTCCCACCCCCAAACCCCATGAGAGGGTAGTATTCCTTCCCCATTTCCTCCACGGACTGGGCTTCCCACTCCATCCCTTTGTCTGGGGGCTCATGTTCTACTACGGCTTGGATTTCCATGATTTGGCTCCGAATTTCATCCTCAACATCTCGGCATTTATCATCGTGTGCAAGGCCTTCCTCTGCATCCAACCCCACTTCGGCTTATGGCTCAAGACCTTCAGTGTCAAGCCGAAGGTTGTGAAGGGCAGTCAAGCAGAGTGCGGAGGCGCCATGGTGGACAGAATGTCCCATGTTACCTGGCTCGAGGGCACTTTTGTGGAAACCATCAAGGGGTGGCAATCGGGGAGGTTCTATATCACCGAGCCGCGTGACCCCGAATGGGCCGCGGCCCCCGAATTCAGATCCGGCATCCCCACACAGCTCACCTCCTGGAAGGAGAGCGGCCGGACATGGGGGGATTCGGAGGAGCTGACCGGACTCCAAGCTTGCATCCAAAAGCTACTGGACAAGAAGCTCAAGCTTGTCAACGTAGTCCAGGTCATGCTCATCCGCCAGATTCTCCCGTGCCAACGACGGGGCTTCAACATGTGGGAGTTCGATCCGGCGCAGCACCAGACTTTGAATGGGCTCTTCGACACTACGTACGAAGATGTCTGGAAGGAGCTGTTCAAAGGCGCCGAGGCTCCCGCATCCGCTACCGAAGATCGCGGATTCAGCTCGGTGCGTCCAGCTGACGAGGTAAGTGATTTTGCCCTTTAAGGGACGCTTGTTTTCCATATTTTGACTCTATGCGGGATCTAAACTCCCTTTCCTTTGACAGGACTGGCTGAAGAAGGCCGAACAAGCTATCTGCCCGGCCCCATTGCCAGAGGACCCAGCGGACGCCCGTTTGACGGGGCTGTTGGCTCCGGCGCCCCATGTGGTGCCGGAGAAGAAGGCCAAGAAGAAGGCCACGGGGACTCGGAAGAGTTCCCATATTCAGGTGCTATCTGATGATGAATCCGAGGCCGACTCCTCTCACCAAGGTGAGGAGGAGAAGAAGAAAGCCTCTTCCCCAGCGGGGGGAGAGAAGAAAAGGAAGGCCTCCCCAACGAGGGAGGCCGAAGGGTCCAAGAAGGGAAAAACTCTTCCCCCGGACTGCTCTGCCAACGCCAGTGACGACGACGAGGACTGGCCTCCAAGGGCCAAGCCCCTGGCGAGATCGTGAGTATCCGGATTCCCGAATAACTTCATGGTTTATCTTTTTTGCCACGCAATGTCTTTCTAATGCCGCATACAACCCTGCAGTCCGCCCAAGGACGATCTCCCCGCTTCGTCGAGCGGGTCCTTAGGTGCGTCGGATATGGATTCTCTTCCGACCGCCTCCACCCCCATGACACGGACGACGCCGAGGTGGGATCCCGGGAAGGGACCCGCCAGGAGGAGGAGGCCCTGGAGGTGTCGCAGGACAACCTCCCAAACTTTGCACCGGACTCGGCTCCGGACCCCATAGTGGCTCCGGAGTCCAGCGGGCGGCCCCTTCGTAAGAAGGGCAAGACCATGACACCGTCAGCCTCCATCCAACTGGAGGCGCCGGATAGCTTGCTAGAGGCGCTCAATAGCGCCTCCATCGAAGAGGAACACCGCACTGTTATGAGTGCGATGATTCAGAAGGTGCAGCTCGCCAACAGCGGGCTGACCGAAGCCTGCAGCAGCCTTCTAACAGGCTTTGAGGTAAGAATTTTGATATGTGTAAAATAGTACTGCATAGACAGTAGCCCCTGATGCTCGGTTCGGTGTTTGGAAAGGAAAGCCGAACTAAGGATCTAAGAAGATATACGCAGGAGTCATAAAAAATATGTCGATATGGGATTGCAGGCTGCGCTGCTGACCTCTGCCGCACTGACTACGGAGGTCAATACTTTGAAGAAAAACCTCGAGCGGTCCGAGAACGAGCTCGGCCGTGCCAAGAAGCAGCTCAAGGACAAGGAAGGTGAGTAACACCTTACTAAAATTGCACCTTACAGAAAAGGATTTTGGTTGCAAAAGGAATGACGAGGATAAAGTGGGTATTGCAGGGGCCACTAACGAGGTGGCGACCCTGAAAGAGGCGGTGGCCGCGGCCGAACGTGATGCGGCTGCGGAACGCACCGAGCGAGAGAAGCAGGAGGCGCGGGTGGCGGAGGTACAGCAAGAGCTCCAGGATCTCGTGCAGAAACATGAGAGCCTGGAGCGTGACTCGAAGACTCGAGAGTCTGAGCTTGCAATGGCTCTTGAGAGTGCCAAAGCCACTAAGGCCGAAGCCTACAAGGCCCTCCAAGAAATCGAGGCATTGAAGAAAATAGCAGCGGGTAAGGCATTTTTCATGCAAAGTAAGCATGTGAGTGTTAATTACCTGTTGCTTACCCAGATTCGGAGCTCTCCAGGAGCGTTTGCAGATCTTCCTTGCAGCGTGTCCGATGCTGCTGCGTTCTACCGGGCCGAGGAGGGGAGCTCGACGGAGAAGGTCTTCTGGTCTCAGTATGCTGAGGCCGGACATCCGGTGCCCCTTAGCGACCAGCTAAAGCAGCTGGTCGAGCTCCACAAGGCGGCCGAACAGGCCATGAAGGGCCTTATAGTTCGGCTGTGGCCTAAGGAGGCCATGCCTGGGAGCTACTTCGGCCTGGTCCGGCGGCTGGTGGATGCGTGCCCGTGGGTTGAAGTCATCAAGCACTCCGCCTGTATTGAAGGTGCCCGTCGGGCCCTTGCCCGCGCAAAGGTGCACTGGGGAAAGATGGATGCCCAGAAGCTTGTGACGGACCCACCACCAGAAGGCAAGGAGCATCGCACGCCCGAGATGTATTATAAGAGTGTGCTGAAGGGCGCCCGCACTATTGCGGGTGAGTGCTCCAAAGATGTAATATTTGAGTAGACTCGCATTTTGTTATCATGTGCGCCGAAAACTTAGTTCATTTGCGCTAAGCAATGCTTTTTAATTTAAAATATTACCTTATGTGCGGCTGTTTATCAAATCTGAGAGATGGCAAGTCGTCGGCTTCAGCCCCCACGCCACGAGTGCTGGGGTGTTCGGGATAAATTTGAGCGCTCTTGTTCCCATATTTGGGTCCATCTAGGGAGGCGTTCAACACAACGAACAAGGCAACCGGACTTATAATGCTTGAACACTCTCACTTAGCCATAGAATTCTATAATTTTAAATTTCGGCGAAGCCCCTAGTCTTCGGAAGGCCGAATTTGGGGCGCTATCCACGCCTGGGCCGGACAAAATCCGGCTCCTCGCTCTAAGCGGCATAAGTCTTTAAGGACTCACAAAAACCTCTCGAACAGCGACCAGCTCTCGCCTCATCATGACGGTTAGTTTTAGCTTTCTCCACTAAGGCGTTAACCCAGCTCAACTGGGGCGCAATCGCAGTGGTTCTCCCAGTGCTACCTTAGCCGATACAACGGAATGTAAGGTACCAAAACATGGGAGCCGGGCAAACCCAACTATTGACCCAAGACATGATTCGGAGCTGATGCATATAGTGCTATAAGTTTGGGGTGCCGCACTTGTGGAAGTGTTCGGACTTATCACACCATGATGCGGGAAACATAAGCCCCTGGTGTATTTAGCCGTACCAAAACGTACGGATGTGTAATGTCATAAATGAACATATGTATAAAAGAGAAATGCAATTGGAAGCAAAAGGGTGCTGCATTACTTATTCAAGAAAAACTGCTATAAGTGCAGAACGATACAAATGGTGCGATAAGCAAGGGATGGGAGTGTAAAATATGTCCCCCTCCAGGGGTAGGCTGCGGAATGGTGCATAAAACAGATTTAATGCTCGTAATGGAGACCACCTGGATATTCGTTGTAGCCTTTCTTCTTCCCTGGCTGTTGCATCGTGAGTTCAGCAGGTCTACTGCCGGACAGGGCCTCTGACGAACGGAGTCCTGTGAGTAAAAATAAAAAGGAGAAGAAAAAGAAAAGGAAAAGAACGACACACTTGAGAGACCCTGGTGTGGTTGAGCCGCAGTCTGGGCCTATCGTGGTCGTGCCCCTCTCCCCATGCCCATAGTATCTTCAGAGCGTAATGGTGTACACGAAGGACCTGTCTTGACGTTTTACAGGGGCTGGGGATGGGGCCGTGCTGCTACGCGTGCTTGGAATGCGCCAGGTGGTCTTGTTGTAGGTTACTCCGGGCGCGCTTAGCTGTGTCTGGCCGCTTAGCGGCCGGACTCGAGAATTGCCTTAAGAGGCTGCATTGTACTTCTGCCGCGAGAGCCGCTGTATGTTCCTCCGTACGGAGAGAACGTTCAGTGTTTCCATTGACCATGATGACTCCTCGAGGGCCTGGCATCTTGAGCTTGAGGTATGCGTAGTGCGGCACCGCGTTGAACTTTGCGAACGCGGTACGTCCGAGCAGGGCATGATAGCCGCTGCGGAACGGAACTATGTCGAAGATTAACTCCTCGCTCTGGAAGTTATCCGGGGATCCGAAGCCCACTTCCAGTGTAACTGAGCCTGTACAATTGGTTTCTACACCTGGTATGACGCCTTTAAAGGTCGTCTTGGTAGGTTTAATCCTTGAGGGGTCTATGCCCATTTTGCGCACTGTGTCCTGATAAAGCAGGTTCAGGCTGCTACCGCCGTCCATCAGGACTCTGGTGAGGTGAAATCCATCGACGATTGGGTCTAGAACCAATGCGGCGAATCCGCCATGGCGGATGCTGGTGGCGTGGTCCCTCCGGTCAAAAGTGATCGGGCAGGAGGACCATGGATTGAACTTCGGGGCAACTGGTTCCATCGCGTATACATCCCTGAGTGCACGCTTCCGCTCCCTTTTGGGTATGTGCGTTGCGTATATCATGTTCACCGTTCGCACCTGTGGGTGGAAACCCTTCTGTCCTCTATTGTTCGGCGGTCGGGTCTCTTCCTCGTCATCGCTGTGCAGCCCCTTGTCATTGTTTTCGGCAATTAACTTGCCTGCCTGCTTGAATACCCAACAGTCCCTGTTGGTGTGGTTAGCTGGCTTTTCAGGGGTGCCATGTATCTGGCACAAGCGGTCGAGTATTTGGTACAAATTGGACGGACCCAGAGTAGTTCTTTTGAATGGCTTTTTCCGCTGACCAGGTTTAGAGCCTCTAAATCCGGCATTGACTGTCGTATCTTCACTGTTGTCGCCGTTACTGTGGCGTTTGTTTTTGTTACGACGCGGCCTGCCATTACGGTCCTTGATATCCTGACTGCCAGAATGTTTGCTGAGGTTGTTGCTGCATGCTAGCCAGCTATCCTCACCCGCGCAGAAGCGGGTCATGAGTGATGTGAGGGCTGCCATGGATTTCGGCTTTTCCTGTCCCAGGTGTCGGGCAAGCCACTCGTCGCGGATATTATGCTTGAAGGCTGCAAAGGCCTCCACATCCGGACAGTCGATGATTTGGTTTTTCTTGGTTAAGAACCGTGTCCAGAATTGTCTGGCCGATTCGTCTGGCTGCGGAATTATGTGGCTTAGGTCATCAGTGTCTGGTGGTCGCACATACGTGCCTTGGAAGTTATCGAGAAATGCGGCTTCCAGGTCTTCCCAACTCCCAATTGACTCTGCTGGCAAGCTGTTAAGCCAATGCCGGGCTGGTCCTTTAAGCTTGAGGGGGAGATATTTGATGGCGTGAAGATCGTCACCGCGGGCCATATGGATGTGAAGGAGATAGTCTTTGATCCAAACCGCGGGGTCTGTTGTGCCATCGTAAGATTCAATATTCATGGGTTTAAACCCTTCGGGGATTTGATGATTCATTACTTCATCTCTGAAGCATAGTGGGTGTGCGGTGCCTCTGTACTGGGCGATATCGCGACGGAGCTCAAAAGAGCTTTGTCTGTTTTGTTCGGCCCGGCCGGACTTACTGTGTCCGGAGCGACGGTAGTCGTCACGTATCATGGGGTGCCTGATGAGGTTATGTACCTAGGGTAGGGTCATGGACCTATCTAGGATACCATACCCAAGGACATCATCATACGAAGCTACCTTCCAGTCGACCAAGAGAAGCTCCACACGACCAAAGGAGACTTCACTCGACCGGCTAGAAGACACTCGACCATGAAGACACACTCGACCATCAGAAGTTCAAGATCTATGCTGTATCCAAACGGTCTATAATTAAGTAGTCTTAATGGTCATGATGACACTTTATGTAGGGCGTTACCAGTAACGCCCGGCCTTAATGTACTTTAACCCTCCTCTACGTGGGTTGGCTGGGGTCCTGGCGTCCTCTGTATAAGCCACCCCCCTCCACTGGTAGAAGGGTTCGCACCCCTGTAACTCATATACACAGAGATCAGTCGACCGCCTCCAGGCTCCAAGACGTAGGGCTGTTACTTCCTCCGAGAAGGGCCTGAACTCGCTAAACACCCGTGTGTACAACTACTCCATAGCTAGGACCTTGCCTTTCCATACTTACCCCCCATTCTACTGTCAGACTTAGAACCACGACAGTTGGCGCCCACCATGGGGCCGGTGTCTTAGCGACTTTTTTGGAGAAGTTGCAATTTGTCCGATCGCCTTCATCATGGTTTCCAGCGGAGCACTAGTCGAGGGCCACGAGATCCGTCTCGGTGCGCTCACTTTCATCGCCAACGACTCCGCTTGGCTCCAGGAGGCACCACTCGACATCGATGCGCTCCCCGTCCACGGGACGACGCACTTTCAGGCGTGTGTCCGCGGCGTCTTGCTGCCGCAGCCGTCGACTCCATACCGATGACTCCTGCACCGTCCTTCCTCCCTGTCTCCCACCAGCACAAGCGCTCTGGTCAGTCGAGGCTCCAGCGATGGGTGAGGCACGCAATGGCTCGCCAATCGGCCACCACCCAAGTCGCGGCGATTGAGCCCGACGAATCTCTCTACGGCTTGTTCGACCTGTCGACTGGCTCCGTAGGGACTGCATCCGAGTGCGATAGCAGTGACCCAGCGGCGGAGGTCCTGATGGTCAACGGGCCCCGTAGTCCTCCCGGTTTCCCCCACGACGATGGGATGGACGACGAGGATGACCCCGCTCAAGCCCATGAAGAGTACCAACCCGAGCCGCTCACTTCCCACCCATAGCAGGAGAAACACCTGAGGCTCGGGCCCTGGAAGAGGCGCGTTTAACCAACCTGGCTGAACGCACTCGACTGGAGAACCTTCAGCGAGCACTCGACGAGCGTGCGCGTCAATGAGCGCCTAACTCCAATCGACGTCAGCTCTTTCCGCAACCAACTCAGGTATATCGAACCCCAATTCAGAATTTGGCAGCTGCAGCCCGCATAGCGGAGTCAATTCAGCCCTCTCAGTCAGAGGCTGGAAGAGGCTTGATGCAGATCAGAGATTTGCTCCGGGCAGCAGGAGATCAGAATTCAGCTGTGTCACAGTCACGTAACAGGATTCACAGTCGATCTGTCACTGCGAATACTGTTCAGTCAGCTCATAGTCCAAGGTCGCCTCCGAGGCGCATGGGACGTGAAGGCCGGCGGGACCACTATGATGACCGATTTGATCGTGATGACAGGCGTCGAGTGCCCACTCCTCCTCCAAGAAGTGGGTCTAACGCCCATCGGCAGCAAGATGACAGACGCCAGCTCAGTGTCGGGCGGAGAGCTCCAGTCGACCCCAGAGAGCCAGGCTTTGACGCGAGATCCATCATCGTGCAAGGTTTGGTTGACCGAAACAGAGCTCATAGAGGTGGTCATGACAGAGATGTGCCCACAAGCAGCCGAGTCCACGTTTCAGGTCCAGAATGTTTTAGCAGAGCGATCAGAGCCGCAGTGATACCCCCCAACTTCAGGTTGGCGACTGGGGTGAGTAAGTTCACCGGAGAGTCTAAGCCTGAAACTTGGCTCGAAGACTACCGAGTGGCTGTTCAGATTGGTGGCAGTAATGATGAGGTGGCCATGAAACATTTGCCACTTATGCTAGAGGGTTCAGCTAGGGCATGGTTGAGTCAGTTAGCTCCCAGCGGCATTTACACCTGGGAAGATCTTTCTCGAGTGTTCGTCAAAACGTTTGAGGGAACTTGCAAGCGACCTACTGGATTGACTGAGCTACAAGTTTGTGTACAAAATTCGAGTGAAACACTGAGGTATTACATCCAGAGGTGGATCACTTTGCATCATACTGTAGAGAATGTGTCGGACCATCAAGCGGTTTGCGCCTTCAAAGATGGCGTCAAGAACAGAGAGTTGAGCCTGAAGTTTGGTCGAACTGGAGACATGACCCTGAGTCGGATGATGGAAATAGCCACCAAGTACGCCAACGGCGAAGAAGAGGACCGACTCCGGAGCGGCAAGTACAAGCCGAGTCAGTCGGATAAAGGAAACTCCAGTCGGAAGCAAAAGCGGAAGGCCGAGCCAGCAGCTCCTGGAGAGGCTCTAGCCGTGACTTAGGGAAAATTTAAAGGGAAGCCCAAAGGATCTTGGAACCCCAAGAAGGTAAAAGATAAGGAAGGTAATGATGTGATGGACCTGCCGTGTCATATCCACACGAAGAAAGACGAAGAGGGTAACTTCATCTACCCAAAGCATACCACTCGCCAGTGCCGGCTCTTAATCCAGCAGTTCCAAGGGAAACAACCGAAGGACAAAGAGAAGGAGTCGGACAAGGCTGAGGACAAGCAGGACAGTGATGGAGAGTACCTTCATGTCAACATCACTCTGATGATGTTTGCTGATCTAGAGAGCAAAAGTCGACTGAAAGTGATCAACTGTGAAGTTAATATGGTCGCCCCGGCGACACCAAACTATCTGAGATGGTCACAAACTCCCATTACTTTCGACCAGTCGGACCATCCTACTCATATTGCCACCCCTGGGAGGCAAGCACTGGTGGTCGACCCGGTCGTCGAAGGCACTCGACTGACGAAGGTATTGATGGATGGCGGCAGCGGGTTGAACATACTGTATGCAGAGATGCTCAAGGGAATGGGCATTCCGATGTCCAGGCTCAGTTCCAGCAACATGAGTTTTCACGGAGTCATCCCAGGAAAGAAGGATGAGTCACTCGGCCAAATAGCTCTGGATGTGGTGTTCGGCGACTCAAAGCATTTCCGCAAAGAGAAGCTGACATTTGAAATCGTGGATTTCTAGAGCGCCTACCACGCTATCTTGGGAAGACCAGCCTATGCCCGCTTCATGGCTCGACCATGTTACGTGTACCTCAAGTTAAAGATGCCTGGCCCCAAAGGCGTGATCACCGTCACTGGTAACCGGAAGAAAGCAGAAGAGTGTTTCCAGAAAGGCTCAAAGATTGCGGATGACCAGATAACAGTGATAGAGCTAGAGGGATACAAGAAGAACGCAGATCTGAGTGATTTACTGCGGGCCAAGAAGCCCGCCACAGAGTTAGCATTTCAGTCGTCCGGTGAGACGAAGTCAGTTCACATCCACCTGACTGACCCCAATGCAGCTCCGACCTATATTTCCACTACACTCGAATCTAAATAGGAAGAAGCGCTCATCCGGTTCCTCCGTGAGAACTGGGACATCTTCGCATGGAAGCTAGCTGACATGCCAGGTGTTCCTAGGGGACTGGCTGAGCATCGCCTTAGAGTCGATTCAAAGGCAAAACCTGTTAAAGAACATCTTCGACGGTCCGCCGTTCAGAAGAAAAAAGCCATTGGCGAAGAGGTGGCTCGACTCCTTGCAGCAGAGTTCATCCGAGAGATATACCACTCCGAGTGGCTCGCCAATGTCGTTATGGTTCCCAAAAGGGACAATTCCCTTCGTATGTGCATTGATTTCAAACATATCAATCGGGCCTGCCCGAAAGATCATTTTCCTCTCCCTCGCATCGACCAAATTGTCGACTCGGCCGCAGGGTGCGAGAGATTGTCTTTTCTAGACGCTTATTCCGGGTATCATCAGATCCGCCTGTATGGGCCCGACGAAATCAAAACAGCTTTCATCACCCCATTCGGGTGCTTCTGCTATATCACCATGCCATTCGGCCTCAAGAATGCCGGAGCCACGTTCATGAGAATGATTCAAAAGTGTTTACTCACTCAAATCAGTCAGAATGTGGAAGCATACATGGATGATATCGTGGTCAAGTCGCGAAAGGGTTCCGACCTGTTGACTGACTTAGCTGAAACATTTGCCAATCTCGGGAGGTATGATATCAAGCTCAATCCTTCAAAGTGCACATTCGGAGTACCTGGCGGGAAGTTACTCGGTTTTCTTGTTTCCGAACGAGGAATCGATGCTAACCCAGAAAAAGTTGGCACCATACTCCGAATGAAACGCCCTGTGCGTGTGCACGATGTCCAGAAGCTTACTGGATGCTTGGCCGTGTTAAGTCGATTCATCTCTTTCCTTGGTGAAAAGGCGTTGCCTCTTTACCGACTGATGAAGAAGGCAGACAAGTTCGAGTGGACTCCAGAAGCTGATGCAGCGTTTGCCGAGTTAAAAAACTCTACTCTCCACCCAGCCGGTGCTTGCTGCTCCAATCAGCAAAGAGCCTCTGTTGCTTTATATTGCAGCCACAGGACAAGTCGTCAGTACAGTACTTACGGTCGAGCGGGAAGAAGAAGGGAAAACCTTCAAAGTTCAGCGCCCAGTGTATTATCTCTCTGAAGTTTTGACCCCATCGAAGCAAAGATATCCTCATTATCAGAAGCTCGTATATGGGATCTACATGACCATGAAGAAGGTTGCCCATTATTTCTCTGATCATGACATTACAATCGTCAGCGATGCACCATTGTCAGAGATTCTGCACAACAGAGATGCAACTGGTCGAGTGGCTAAATGGGCGATTGAACTCCTTCCCCTTGATATCAAATTCGAGGCAAAGAAAGCCATTAAGTCCCAGGCTATAGCAGATTTCCTTGCCGAGTGGATTAAACAGCAGCAGCCGACTCAAGTTCACTCGGAGCATTGGACCATGTTCTTTGATGGCTCTAAGATGTTAAATGGTTCTAGTGCTGGGGTAGTTTTGGTTTCTCCCCGAGGAGATAAGCTCAGATATGTGCTCCAGATCCACTTTGATTCCTCCAACAATGAAGCCGAATATGAAGCACTATTGTATGGGTTGCGCATGGCCATTTCACTCGGTGTTCGTCGCCTTATGGTTTACGGCGACTCAGATTTGGTGGTCAATCAGGTGATGAAGGAGTGGGACGTTAGAAGCCCAGCCATGACTGGATACTGCAATGCAGTGAGGAAGCTAGAAAAGAAATTCGAAGGGTTAGAACTCCATCACGTTCCCCGACTGAAAAATCAAGCAGCTGATGACTTGGCGAAGATAGGTTCCAAGAGGGAAGCCATTCCGAGTGGCGTGTTTTTGGAACATGTCTACACACCATCGGTTCAAGAGGATCCTTTCACTGAAGAAGCCCCGCAGCCTAAAAGCGCCACAGATCCGACTGAAGTCGAGGTCCCAACGGTGGTCGACTTAATCATGGAAGTTTTGGTCATCACTCCCGATTGGACAGTGCCCTATATCGCCTATATTTTGAGGAAGGAACTCCCCGAGAATGAAGAAGAAGCTCGAGAGATCGTCCGCCGGTCCAAAGCCTTCACCATCATGAGAGGTCAGTTATACAGAGAAAGTGCGACTGGAGTCAGCCAGAAATGTATAACACCGGAGGAAGGTCGAATGATTCTCAACGACATCCACTCGGGGACCTGTGGCCATCATGCGTCTTCTCGGACCATCATGGCCAAAGCATACCGAGCTGGTTTTTATTGGCCCAGAGCGAATGAAATGGCGAAGGAGATAGTCGACAAGTGTGAGGGATGTCAATTTTACTCCAATATGTCACACAAGCCCGCCTCAGCCTTAAAGACCATACCACTTGTCTAGCCCTTTGCTGTATGGGGTTTGGATATGGTCGGCCCGTTTAAAACAGGAAGGAGCGGTTTCACACATGTACTGGTAGCAGTCGACAAGTTTACCAAGTGGATTGAGGCCAAACCAATCAAGAACCTTGATGCTGGCACCGCTATCAGCTTCATCCGAGAACTGATATTCAGATATGGAGTCCCGCACAGCATCATCACTAATAATGGGTCAAACTTCGATTCTGAAGAATTCAGAGCTTTCTGCACATATCAAGGCACACGAGTCGACTATGCTTCAGTCGCCCATCCACAGTCGAATGGACTGGTAGAACGAGCCAACGGTTTGATTCTCAAAGGGTTGAAGCCCCGTTTGATGCGTGATCTCAAGCATGCGGCGGGTGCATGGGTTGACGAACTTCCCTCGGTGCTTTGGGGGTTAAGGACCACACCCAACCGGTCGACTGGAAGAACTCCATTCTTCTTGGTCTACGGAGCTGAAGCAGTCTTGCCGAGTGATCTTCTCCACAACGCTCCCCGAGTTGAGCTCTACACCGAAGCTGAAGCAGAACAAGCGCGGCAGGACGCAGTCGACCTTTTAGAGGAAGAAAGAGAGATGGCTCTGATCAGATCGACCATTTATCAACAAGACTTGCCTCGCTTCCACGCCAAAAACATGAAGAGTCAAGCCTTCCAGGAAGGAGATTTAGTTCTTCGAGTGGACCAGCAGAAACCACACAAGCTTGCTCCTTCTTGGGAAGGTCCCTTCATCGTCACCAAGGTTCTCCACAATGGAGCATACCGTCTTTACAATGTCGAGCATCAGATCGACGAGCCCTGAGCTTGGAACGCGGAGCTTCTCCGCCCCTTTTACACTTAAGTATTCACTCGGATGAGTTGTAATAAAAGTACTCATGTAGTTTATTTATCAAAGACAAGAGCTTTATAGTTTTCCCAGTGATTGTTATTACTTTTGTCCATATAAAACAATCCCCCAATGGGTGGCTTAGCTGCGAATCCGATTCGCCTAAGTCTGTAAAAAAAATCCTAACCGAGTGGTGAGCCAGTCTCCCACACGAAGGCTTAGCTGCGAAATCTGTTTCGCCTAAGATAAACAAAATCCTACCGAGTGGTAAGCCAGCCTTCCACTCGAGGGCTTAGCTGCAGTCCAAGTACTCGCCTAAGTTGAATAAAATCCTACCGAGTGGAGAGCGAACCTCCCACTCGGGGGCTTAGCTGCAGCCCAGTGCTCGCCTAAGTTTCTGAAAATCCTACCGAGTGGAGAGCAAACCTCCCACTCGGAGGCTTAGCTGCAGTCCAAGTACTCGCCTAAGTTGAATAAAAATCCTACCGAGTGGAGGGCAAACCTCCCACTCGGGGGCTTAGCTGCAGCCCAGTGCTCGCCTAAGTTTCTAAAAATCCTACCGAGTGGAGAGCAAACCTCCCACTCGGAGGCTTAGCTGCAGTCCAAGTACTCGCCTAAGTTGAATAAAATCCTACCGAGTGGAGGGCAAACC
>NC_041391.1:646611423-646611883 GCF_002162155.2 Triticum dicoccoides | reverse complement strand
AGTTTCTAAAAATCCTACCGAGTGGAGAGCAAACCTCCCACTCGGGGGCTTAGCTGCAGCCCAGTGCTCGCCTAAGTTTCTAAAAATCCTACCGAGTGGAGAGCAAACCTCCCACTTGGAGGCTTAGCTGCAGTCCAAGTACTCGCCTAAGTTGAATAAAATCCTACCGAGTGGAGAGCGAACCTCCCACTCGGGGGCTTAGCTGCAGCCCAGTGCTCGCCTAAGTTTCTAAAAATCCTACCGAGTGGAGAGCAAACCTCCCACTCGGGGGCTTAGCTGCAGTCCAAGTACTCGCCTAAGTTGAGTAAAATCCTACCGAGTGGAGAGCGAACCTCCCACTCGGGAACTTAGCTGCAGCTCAGTGCTCACCTAAGTTTATAGGAGAACTAATCTACTGCAAAAAACACCCCAAACGAAACCCAAGTTCGAATAATACCTAACGGAACGGAAAGTGCTCAGG
>NC_041391.1:646596082-646611413 GCF_002162155.2 Triticum dicoccoides | reverse complement strand
TCCAAGTACTCGCCTAAGTTGAATAAAATCCTACCGAGTGGAGAGCGAACCTCCCACTCGGGGACTTAGCTGCAGCCCAGTGCTCGCCTAAGTTTCTGAAAATCCTACCGAGTGGAGAGCGAACGTCCCACTCGGGGGCTTAGCTGCAGCCCAGTGCTCGCCTAAGTTTCTAAAAATTCTACCGAGTGGAGAGCAGACCTCCCACTCGGGGGCTTAGCTGCAGCCCAGTGCTCGCCTAAGTATCTAAAATCCTACCGAGTGGAGGGCAAACCTCTCACTCGGGGACTTAGCTGCAGCCCAGTACTCGCCTAAGTGAATTAGGATGCAAGCCGATGGCAATAAGCGCTTTGCTTCAACCTGCAAAGGACGCCTCAAACCAAATGCAAGCATAATTCAGCGACGAACCCAAGTTCGGATAACACCTAACGGAACCGAAAGTGCTCGGGTGCTAGGCCTGTTAAGGTTTGTCGGTTACAAAAACTCACTCGCCATACCGAGGCAAATTTAAAGTATCAAGCTCTGAAGTATTTTACCCCTCCTGCGGAGGGCTGGAAGGTGCCACAAACTCGTTCAGATCAATTCCATCTGCAATCCGAGTGGCAGCGGCAATGAAAGTCTCCATGAAAGATCTGAAATCGTACTTCTTGGTGTTGGCCACCCTAAGAGCCACCAGCTTGTCCTCTCGTGCATCCTTGCAATGAACGCGGACCAGAGACAGAGCCACATCCGCGCCGCACCTGGCTGAAGACTTCTTCCACTCCTGCACTCGACTTGGGACCTCGTTCAGTCGAGTCATCAGAGACTCGAGGTCGTTCTGGAGTGTCTCTCTTGGCCAGAGTGTTGTGTTGATGCGGGAAGTTGCGACCTTCAGCCTTGCGAGATAATCGATGACGGCAGCAACACGAGATTCAAGTCGGAGCACGTTCATGGTGACTTCATCTTTCACAGGAGAGTTGATGGGGTCCAGGTTTACTTCCAGCCGACCAGTCTCCTCTTCAAAGTTCTGACAAAATTCTGCAAGCACAACCACCGAGTCAAGAAAAATAGTCGGAGGTCACAAGTAAAATATTTGTTTGATGCAAAGGATTACCCTCAAGCATGAGGAACAACTTCTTGGCGAGTCCACCCAGATAAGCCTCTAGATCATTCTTCTTTCTCTTCAACTCACTGGCCTTGTCATTTAGGGTGGTCTTGTCGCTTTTCAGTCGAGTGACCTCCTGGTTGGCAGCATCAAGAGCAGCTTTCAGATTGGTGTTTTCTTCTTCAAGCTTAGTCACTGAAGCCAGCTTCTCATCCGCTAGCCTGGTCTTCTCTAAAGTAGTTTTTTGCATCTCAGCCAAGTCAAGATCTTGTTTCTTCAGGGCGTCCCTCACTTTGCCTACAAAGTTACAGTGAGATTAGATTCGGAAACAAGTGAGAGGCAAAGGCAGTCGTCAAAGGCCTCACCAAGCATACCTTTAGCTTCCTCCTTCGCCTTCGTCAAGTTCTCTTGGGCCAGTTTCAGATCGAGCTTGAGCTGAACTTAGTATAACAAGCCGCAAGGTCACAGGATTTCTACGAAGAATCAATCGACAAACGTCAAAGACAATTCACTTCCGAGTGAGTAAGGAAAAATCATAGCGTTTCTAAGACTACGGCCGAATGCAAACATTCGACCATAGTCTCGGGGACTACACCCAGTGGGTGCACTCAGTGTGCCCCCACTAGTTTCATCAAGAGTCGACCAACAAAAAAAAGGCAATGTTCTTTAGACTATAGTCGACTGCCAGCAGTCGACCACAGTCTCGGGGACTACACCCAGTGGGTGCACTCAGCGTGCCCCCACCGGTATATGAATCTATTCGACCTTGTCGAGTAAAGAAAAACTCAAAGCATAAAGACTATGGTCGACTGCCAGCAGTCCACCATAGCCTTGGGGACTACACCCAGTGGGTGCACTCAGCGTGCCCCCACTAACCCGGAATTTCAATCGACACACACCCACTGGGTGTAGGACAGACTCTAGGAATTTCAGAAAGAAGAACAGGCAGTGACCGACCTGAACATTACTCTAGAGTGCCGAACTGGCGTCATAGGCTGCCTGGCTGGCTTCTCGAATTGCCTTCACTTGCTCCATCATGACCCCCGCCTGTCGTATCGCTTCTTTAGCAGCACTGGCTTGGTCTTCTGGAACGGGGTAGGTGGAGAAAAGCGAGGGTTGAGAAGCACTCGACGACGAAGGGCGAGTACTCGTCAATGGCACCGCGAAGGTTACGGTGGGTCGAGTGACATTGTCTCCCTCCACGACCAACATCTCGGGTGCCGGCACATCCTGAGTCGCCTTGCCAGCAGACGTTTTCTTGCTTTTCCTCGGCCGTGGTGGTTCTTCTTCGTCGTCGTCAGGAAGGTCAATAACAAAGTTAGATGAAACTGCAGAAAGAATCAAAATTAGAGACAATGAGTCAGTCGACTGAAAACGGCAATGCAGGAGTCATACCAGGGTTCGAGGTTGCAGCATCCTCCATCTCGTGGTCTTCGGCTCTCGCCGAAGTGTCGGAAGTAGCAGCGCTGCAGTTCCAAAAGTCAGTCGATTGGCCCATGAGTCGACCAAGAACAAGTTCATGAAACAGGGAAAGCTCAAAACTACCATTACCCTGAGATAGTGGGGATCACCATCTTCATCTTCGGCAAGACCTTTGCAGGCTTCGACGGTGCCACTCGAGATTGCTTCGGAGCCTTCTCAGTCGGCTCCGGAGAAGTGGTCCGAGGGCGCTTGGTCGACTGGGAAGCGGTTGCGACCCCCTTACCCCGCTCAGTCGCTGGATCATGGGCAAGCTTCGAGTGTCTTTCCGAGCGGGGAGGTGCAACTTCCTCCTCCTCCTCTTCTTCCTCCTCACCAGAGTCATCACCCTCGTTGTCGTCGTCAGCATCCGAATCCCACTCCTCCGGGCTTTCGCCCCCGCTTCCTTCCTCCTCCTCAGTCGGCATCTGTGCCCCATTGGGCACCAAGTACAATTCAGTGGTGGCCTGTCAGACAACAAAGCAAAACAAAGATCAATCGACCAATTCGCGGTAAAGCAGAATGGATAAAACAAAATTACACTCGGAGATAAGCGGCCATACCTTGTCCGGCGTATAGGTACAGTCGAGTGGCGGGATCCTCCTCGCTCCTCGAGGGTTGTCCTTGTTCCCTGTGATGGCGGTCACCCACCTCTCCAGCGTGGCGTCATCGACTGCCTCTGGATGGACCTGAGTGGTGTCTTCGGTACCGCAGTACAGCCACATCGGGTGGCCTTGGTACTGGAGCGGTTGGATGCGCCGCCTAAGGAAGACTTCCAGAAGATCCATGCCCGTCACTCCGTCCCGAACGAGTTGGACCATGCGCTCCACCAACATTTTTACCTCGGCTTTCTCCTTAGGAAGCACCATCAGAGAAGACGGTTTGTCCACTCGGTCCATGGAGAACAGAGGGAGACCAGTCGACTGCCCCGGCGTCGACTCGTCTTGGCAGTAGAACCAAGTCGACTGCCACCCTCTGACCGACTCAGGAAGGGTCATGGCCGGGAAAGTGCTCTTATTCCTCAACTGAATCCCAAGACCCCCGCACATCTGAATAACCTTGGTCCTCTCATCACCCGGACTCGCCTTTTTTACTGTCTGCGACCGACAGGTGAATATGTGCTTGAAGAGACCCCAGTGCGGTCGACAACCCAGGAAGTTCTTGCACATGGACACAAAGGCAGCAAGATAGGCGATGGAATTGGGATTGAAATGGTGGAGTTGCGCCCCAAAGAAATTCAGAAACCCACGGAAGAACACACTCGGCGGCAGAGAAAAACCACGATCTACGTGAGTGGCTAAGAGAACGCACTCACCCTCCTACGGCTGCGGTTGACACTCAGACCCCGGGAGCCTCGCTGACCCGTGGGGGATCAGTCCCTCATTGGCCAGGTCGTCAAGGTCCTTCTCAGTGATGGTCGAGCAGATCTAATCCCCTTGGACCCAACCCTTCGACAGGCGGGACCTCGACGAAGATCCGCCCCGACTGGACGGTCTCCCCTTCGCTTGCCCCGTCGCCGTCACCTTCTTCGCGCGCTCTAGAGCCGCCATCTTCTCCTTCACCATTATCGCCGGCGAAGTGCTCGAGAGGTGGATAAGGCGGAGGTAGGAGCAGGCGCCATGGGCGGAGGCAGAAAGGGAAGAGAGGAGAATGGGGAGGCACTGTTCAAAAACTCTTCCATTACTTCATCTGTGAAGCATAGTGGGTGTGCGGCGCCTCTGTACTGGGCGATATCGCGACGAAGCTCAAAAGAGCTTTGTCTGTTTTGTTCGGCCCGGCCGGACTTACTGTGTCCGGAGCGACGGTAGTCGTCATGTATCGTGGGGTGCCTGATGAGGTTATGTACCTAGGGTAGGGTCATGGACCTATCTAGGATACCATACCCAAGGACATCATCATACGAAGCTACCTTCCAGTCGACCAAGAGAAGCTCCACTCGACCAAGGGAGACTCCACTCGACCGGCTAGAAGACACTCGACCATGAAGACACACTCGACCATCAGAAGTTCAAGATCTATGATGTATCCAAACGGTCTGTAATTAAGTAGTCTTAATGGTCATGATGACACTTTATGTAGGGCGATACCAGTAACGCCCGGCCTTAATGTACTTTAACCCTCCTCTACGTGGGCTGGCTGGGGTCCTGGCGTCCTCTATATAAGCCACCCCCCTCCACTGGTAGAAGGGTTCGCAC
The DNA here is from genome assembly GCF_002162155.2 of Triticum dicoccoides. Taxonomy (NCBI): domain Eukaryota; kingdom Viridiplantae; phylum Streptophyta; class Magnoliopsida; order Poales; family Poaceae; genus Triticum; species Triticum dicoccoides. Next base: position 646,606,679 of record NC_041391.1, on the reverse strand, counting down.
CCCTGTAACTCATATACACAGAGATCAGTCGACCGCCTCCGGGCTCCGAGACGTAGGGTTGTTACTTCCTCCGAGAAGGGCCTGAACTCGCTAAACACCCGTGTGTACAACTACTCCATAGCTAGGACCTTGCCTTTCCATACTTACGCCCCATTCTACTGTCAGACTTAGAACCACGACAGCGCCCACGTGATCCATAGATCGATCTTGATTGTCTTGCCCTATCCTCCAATATATCTCGCAAGTCCGGAGCGCTCCCCTGTGGCCTTGTGCTTTTCGAGCGATGCCGGGGTACGGGTCTAGTGAAGGGCCTGGGGGCCTCTCTGTCGCGACCACGGGGTGGTCGGTCAGCCGTATTATCTCCTGGTGATGCGGGTTCATACCCCTCCTCCTCTAATCGGGGGAGCAGCTTGCGTTTCGGGTAGCTTTTGGAGGGGCGTTCGAGCTCATGCTCTTCGGGCGCGAGGACTTCAGTCCATCTGTCGGCTAGCAGATCTTGATCAGCTCTAAGCTGTTGCTGCTTTTTCTTGAGGCTGTTCGCCGTGGCCATAAGCCTGCGTTTAAAACACTCTTGTTCGACGGGATCCTCAGGCACGACGAATTTGTCGTCATCGAGGCTTGCCTCATCTCCGGAGGGAGGCATGTAATCCTCTACCTCTTCTTCTGCCGCTCTCTCATGAGGGCTGGCGTCTTCGTCCTCCTGCGCTGGATCTTGCTGGAGTGGGTTGTCTTCGGCACTGTCTGGTGTATTATTATCTCCGGTGCCGGATCTTCATTCTTGCTGTGACGGGATTTAGAGTAGCGCCGCTGACGCCGACGCTTGGACTGTTTCTTGGAGGGGTCATCCTCCGCTGCCCCTTCGCCATTTCCTTCCTTTGGGATATCCACCATGTATATGTCATATGATGAGGTGGCTTTCCAATGCCCAGTAGGCGCTGGTTCTTGGTCGTCTCCGGCATCATCGTCCATACCATCGATGTCTTCGGAGTCGTAGTCTAGCATGTCGGTTAGGTCATCGACAGTGGCTACCAAGTGGGTGGTGGGTGGGCTTTGAATTTCTTCGTCGTCCGCATCCCAACCGTCCTGGCCGCAGTCCGGCCAGGGCTCTCCTGATAACGAGAGATACTTCAGCGAACTCAAGATGTCGCCAAAAGGTGAGTGTTGAAAGATGTCCGCCGCGGTGAACTCCATGATCGGCGCCCAATCGGATTCGATCGGAGGGGGCGCGGGAGGTTCGGGGTCTGGCGAGGAGTCTGGCACCTCGGAGTCACAACCTTCGTGAGGGACAAGATCAATGTTCGGCTCTATCGCCGTAGAGGTTGCAGCCCCCGAGGCGATGTCTAGCCATCCGTCCTCGATCTGCGCAGCCGGCTCCGAATTGAAGATCGGAGCAGGCTCGAGTGCGGCCTCCAGGGTACTGTCCGGCAGCAGAGCTAAATCATGCACGTCGTGACAGTGCGACACGCTTGGCTGTGGCTCGAATCCATCGAGGATCAAGTCCCCACGGATGTCGGCCGTAAAGTTCAAACTTCCAAATCTGACCTGACGGCCAGGGGCGTAGCTTTCGATCTGATCTAGATGGCCAAGCGAATTGGCCCGCAGTGCAAAGCCGCCGAATACAAAGATCTGTCCGGGGAGGAAGGCCTCACCCTGGACTGCGTCGTTGATGACGATCGAAGAAGCCATCGAGCCTATTGGCGACGACACAGAGGAACTCTCAATGAAAGCACCAATGTCGGTGTCAAAACCGGCGGATCTCGGGTAGGGGGTCCCGAACTGTGCGTCTAGGCGGATGGTAACAGGAGACAAGGGGCACGATGTTTTACCCAGATTCGGGCCCTCTTGATGGAGGTAAAACCCTACGTCCTGCTTGATTAATATTGATGATGTGTGTTACAAGAGTAGATCTACCACGAGATCAAGGAGGCTAAACCTTAGAAGGTTGCCTATGGTATGATTGTTGTTCGTCCTACGGACTAGAGCCAACTAGTTTATATAGACACCGGAGAGGGCTAGGGTTACACAGAGTCGGTTACAATGGTGGGAAATCTACATATCTGTATCGCCAAGCTTGCCTTCCACGCCAAGGAAAGTCCCATCCGGACACGGGACGAAGTCTTCAATCTTGTATCTTCATAGTCTTGGAGTCCGGCCAATGTTGATAGTTCAGCTATCCGGACACCCCCTAATCGAGGACTCCCTCATCGAGAATCAGATATATGTTCTCAATGCATTGAATGCTTCACCTCTTGAGGGAATAGAGAACATTCCAATTGTTCGTGATTTTGAAGATGTCTTTCCAGAAGAACTTCCAGGAATACCCCCTGCTAGAGCTGTCGAATTCGTCATAGACTTGAAACCTGGCACAACTCCTATTGCCAAGCGACCCTACAAGATGCCGCTGCATGAACTCCTTGAGCTCAAGGAGGAAATCAACACTTCACTTCGTCAGGGTTTTATCCGTCCAAGTTCCTCTGCTTGGGGAGCACCTTCTCTCTTTGTCAAGAAGAAGGATGGAACTAATCGTTTGGTCCAAGATTACCGACCTATCAACCAGGCAACAATTCAGAACAAGTATCCGCTTCCCAGAATCAATAATCTGTATGATCAGCTTGCTGGTTCCTCGGTATTCTCAAAACTTGATTCGAGGTTGGGTTACCACCAGATTCGGGTTCGTGAAGAGGATATTCCCAAGACCGCCTTTGTTACTCGCTATGGTTCATACAAGTACACTGTCATGTCCTTTGGTTTGACAAATGCTCCAGCTACATTTTCTCGTCTGATGAACTACATATTCATGGAATACCTCGACAAGTTCGTCGTGGTTTATCTGGATGATATCCTTGTATATTCCAAGAATAAGGAAGAACATGCCGAACAGCTTCGACTTGTTATGGAAAAGCTTTGAGAACATCAACTATATGCTAAGTATTCCAAGTGTGAATTCTGGCTACCCAAAGTGACCTACCTTGGGCATGTCATCTCCAAGGATGGTATTGCCGTCAACCCAGAGCGAGTTCAGGCTATTCTTGATTGGACTCCTCCGAAGAATGTCAAACAAGTCAGAAGTTTTCTCGGACTCGCCAGCTATTGCCGTCGATTTGTCGAGAACTTCTCCAAGTCGCGAAGCCCCTCACTAGTCTGCTTCACAAAGGCGTCAAGTTCGATTGGACAGAAAAGTGTTAGGAAAGTTTCCAAGCACTCAAAGACAAACTGACTTCTGCCCCAGTGCTTGCTCCTCTCGATACTAAGAAGGATTTCGTCATTTACTGCGACGCTTCACGACAAGGATTAGGCTGTGTCCTAATGCAAGAGCGCAGAGTGATTGCATATGCCTCTCGTCAATGCGGCCTCACGAAGAGAACTACCCAGTTCATGATCTCGAGCTTGTTGCTGTCATACATGCACTAAAACAGTGGCGACATTACCTTCTTGGTAATCGTTGCGAGATCTTCACCGACCACCAAAGCCTGAAGTACCTGTTTACTCAGCCAGATTTGAACCTTCGTCAGCAGAGATGGATGGAGATCGTAGCAGACTTTGACATGGGCATTTCTTATACACCAGGCAAGGCTAATGTAATGGCTGATGCTTTGAGCCGCAAGTCATATTGCAACCATCTCGAGGTTCGAAAAGTTCAGCCCTCACTTGTTGAAGAATTCAGGAAGCTGAACCTCCATATTGTTCCTCCGGGTGCACTCGCTCCCCCTCCTCCAGGGTACCGCAAAGTGAACCTCCACGTTGTTTCCCAGGGTTCTCTCAATACCCTGGTTGCTAAACCAGATCTTATGGATAGCATCAAGGAACTGCAGAATTATGACTCTCAAGTTGAGAAGATTAAGCGCTGCCTCTCAGAAGGAAAGCCCTCATTCTTCACTATTACTGATGATGGCAGTTTGTACTTCAAAGGCCGCCTAGTGGTGCCGTGTAAGGAGAAAAACCTGGATTTTACTAAGGAAGTTATGGAAGAAGCTCATGACACTCCGTTGTCTATTCATCCCGGTAGTACCAAGATGTACAAGACATTCGTTAGAGATTCTGGTGGTCTAACATGAAGCAAGACATTGCTCGTTATGTTGCTGAATGTGACGTTTGCCGCCGTATCAAAGCAGAACATCAAAGGCCTGCTGGAACTCTGCAACCTATCTCTATTCCGGAATGGAAATGGGACCATGTTGAAATGGACTTCGTCACTGGATTTCCCAAATCGCAGAAAGGTAATGATGCTATACTTGTCGTCATTGACCGGCTTTCCAAAGTTGCACACTTTCTGGCCGTCAAAGAAACGATCACTGCTAGTCAGCTGGCAACCCTTTACATGTCCAGAATTGCTTCACTCCATGGTATTCCATTGGTTATCAGCTCAGACTGTGGCAGCTTATTCACTTCAAGATTCTGGGCAAGTTTCCAAGAAGCTATGGGAACTCATCTGTCTTTCAGCACTGCTTTTCACCCTCAGTCTCAGGGACAAGTTGAACGCGTCAATCAAGTTCTCGAAGACATGCTTCGAGCTTGTTTCATTTCCTTCAGCAAGAAATGGGAGGAATCTCTCCCATATGTTGAGTTCTCTTACAACAATAGCTATCAAGCTAGTCTGAAGATGGTCCCCTTCGAAGTGTTATATGGACGAAAGTGCCGAACCCCTCTGAACTGGTCAGAAACTGGGGAACGTCCACTCTTCGGTCCGGATATTATCCAACACGCTGAAGAACAAGTTCGCGTCATTCGCGAGAATCTCAAGACTGCTCAGTCACGTCAAAAGAGTAATTATGACCGTCATTATAAAGACATGGTCTATCAACCTGGTGAAAAGGCTTATCTTCGGGTCACACCAATGAAGGGTGCACACCGCTTTGGGATCAAGGGCAAGCTAGCTCCTCGCTATATTGGTCCATTCACTATTCTCGAAAGGCGTGGAAAAGTGGCATATCAGTTGGAGCTTCCGTCGAACCTTTCTCAGGTTCACAATGTGTTCCACGTGTCACAACTCCGCCGCTGCTTCAAGGACCCAATCCGAGTAGTGGATCATGAAGTGCTCGAGATGCAACAGGACCTCTCCTATAAAGAGCATCCGGTCCGCATTCTCAACCAAGCTGAACGCCGCACACGTCAGAAGGCGATCAAGTTCCTCAAGGTCCAGTGGTCGCATCACTCTGAAGACGAAGCCACTTGGGAACGCGAGGATCGTCTTCGTGAAGAATACCCCGCTTTGTTTCCTTCTACCTCCTAAATCTCGGGACGAGATTTCTTGTAGTGGGGGAGAATAGTAATGCCCGGATAATTATGCTACAGTAATCCCAAGTTAATGGTGCCCTGCCATCACATTACTGTTGCTAATCCTCATTTGATCCATGTTACAATTCAAATTCAAAACAAAGTCTAAAGTCAAGATCTAAATTTTTTTCAAGCATGAAAACTAAAATGTTCAAGTTGTTGCATTTAATCTTTGAATAATATTGGTGAGGAGCCAACATTTTTATAAAATGGTTAACTGCTTGAAAATAAAGAAAAGAAAAAAAGTTTCTTTATGAAAAAAAGGAAAAGCGAATACCAAAAAAAGGGGGGAAGCCCCTTGTCCCAGTGGGCCTCGGCCCACACGAAAGCAGCCAACCCAACTCCCCCTCGTTCGCCTTCCACCTCGCTACAGGGGAAGCCGACCGAGCGGGCGCGTGCTCCCGCCGGACCCCATTGCCGGCAACGACGCGTGAGGGGATAAGGGCGTCCCTCCGGCACCTCGATCCTCCCCCCTACCCCACTCGCCCACTTGCCCCCTCCCCTCTCTCTCTCTCTCTCACCCACGTGCTCGCTCCACCCCTCCACTCCTCCAGATCTGCGGCCCGACCACAGTCGCCGCCACCATCCGTCATTGACGCGGCCACCGGCGGCCCCGCACCCGCTGACCCTGTCGGAGAGCTCCGCCGGGGTCGACGACGTCGACTTGGCCTCAGCTGGAGCTGGGAGGCACCGCAGCCGCCGTTCGTCCTCGTCCCCATCTCCGGCCACCGCGACGTCGTCGTTGCTCCACCAACACCTCTGCTGCTCCTAAGCCACCAAGGGTCTTTCTTGACCGCTCGGTGAGCTCCACTCCGTCCTCTTCCCTCTCCTTCCTCGCCACACCGCGCCCCTAGCCGTAGCTACCATACCGGTCGTAGCGCGCCTCCGCCGTCATACTCGTCGCCATGTCCCCACTCTCCGTCCAGCTCGGACGAGCACGGCATCGTGCTCAGCACGCTCCCAGCAGTCCAACGCCACCTTCCACGGTCCTTGTCGTGCCCCGCAGCTACGAGCGCGAGCACGCCCGAAAGCCACCGCCGCCAAGCTCGACGCCGGCGACGTTTCCGGCCTCCCCGGCGTAGTCTAGCAGCACCACTCGACGCGGCTCCCTCCTAGCTTTCGAACGCAAGTCGTGGCACGCGAAATGGTGAACCGTAGACGATTTCCGACCTCGTCGGCGTTCAGCCGCCACGCACGAGCTCGTCGGAGCCACTCCGACAGCTCCGCTGAGCTGGCGCCGTGTGGGCCAGCCCTGGGCCACCACCTAGGACACTGCCCCGTGGCCCCAGGGGCCCAGTTGGCCTTGTTGACCCAGTCAACGGCTGACTGGGCATCACCCAGTCACTGCCAGTGGGTCCCCCATGGTTCCTGTTGACTAGTCAACTAGTCTGTTGACCGCTGATGCAGCAATGACACCATGATGACGTCATATTTCCTTTTCTGTCGATTTAGATATCTAAAGTAATTCCAAAAAATGTTTAGAACTTTGAAAATTCATAGAAAATAAACATAACTCGGATGAAAATGTTTTCTATATGAAAGTTGCTCAGAATTTCGAGAAGAATCCAGATACGCGGTCCGTTCGTCTGCCACACGTCCCTAGCATAGAGAACCTGCAAACTTTCCCCTCCGGTTCTTCTGTCTGACAGACGTCCGGAACTGGGAAAACTTTCCCGGATGTTTCCCCCTTCGCCAGTAATGCCTAGCACTGCGTTAGAACACCTCTAGCCCCGCTTATAATCATGTTGTGCATATGTTTGCGTGTATTTACTGTTTCTTCCCCCTCTTCTCTCTGATAGACCCCAAGACTGTCGCTGATGCTGCTGTGATCAACTACGTCGACGACGCCCCCTTCTTCTTGTCTGAGCAACCAGGCAAGCCCCCCCTTTGATCATCCCGATATCGCCCATTCTATACTCTCATGCTTGCATTAGATTTTGCTACTGTTATTGATTGCTCCTATTCTGATGCATAGCCTGCTTTTGGACTTGCTTTTGTACCTTACATGCTTATCCTAAACTGCTTAGTATAGGTTGGATAGTGATCCATCAGTGACCTCCACCTTGTCCTTATTGCCCCTGCTTCATCATCGACGACTCGAGCTACATGATCGATGACCAGAGCCCGACACAGCACATCACATCACGCCCCTTTAGTTGTTCGACTCTGCAGAGCTACTATCGAGTGCCGAGGGTGATCCCTCATAACGCACTCCTGATGTTAATTCTGTAGTGTAGCTATTCGGTCGTGGTCATCGAGGGTGATTTCCTCCTTCACCATTCCCGATACGGCTCTGTCGTGCAACCCCTCAAGTGTGAACCTCGAGGGTGGTTCCTCTTACATTCACCTTGATGATTACATCGAGTGGGATCCTCCGAGGGTGATTCCTTGGGTTTTCCCCTTGATGTTTGGACACACGGTTACTTTGACATTACTTGAGACCTTTGGGAAAGTCGGGCGGGCCCGGAGAGCACCCGCAAGATGGTTACGAGGCACGGCCGAGAAGTCTGGCAGCCCTCGAGTGGGCTGGGCTTGCCCTTGCCGTATTTCCTCGAGACGGGGCGATGAGGTCACCTTATCGTGAGTCTCTTCTCGTCTCCCCGAGCTAATAATACACTATGGTTTGGGTATTTGTTCTGAATTGGCCTTTGGCCTTTTCGCACTAACCACCACGCGAGAATAGATATGGGCCTTGACGTCGCAGTATCAGCCAAAGCTTTGTCAGACGTCCAGTTCAGCAGTGCGGCATGGTCGGATCATGCTGGCCATCCGAGGCGGTGCTGGTATTCACCCTGCGCGCAACGACCCGGAGTGCTGCGGGCGATGGGCCCAAGACCCCGGAGCACTTAGGATGTAGACCAGCGGGGACCTCTCTGCTGAGCCTAGGTAGGGTTGCGACGTGTTGATCTTTCGAGGGCGGGCATTGACCCCAGAAAGGTGTGTCCGGCCAGAGTGATCGAGCGTGTTGGGTGGTGCACCCCTGCAAGGAAGATCTTTATTCGAATACCATGTCCACGGTAATGGACGTTCAGACCTATATCCTGATCTTATACAACTACAAATGGATACTTGAGATATGTGGCTCCGGGGTTGCTTTCTCGCAGGGAGTCGAGGAAGGATCTCTGGGCATTAATGTTACAACATGCTTGTTAAATATAAACTGCTATTCTTTACTCCTCTACATGCTGCAAGATGCTCGAAGCTGCGTGAAGATGCTAGTCTTCGATAGGCTAGGCTTTCCCCCTCTATTCTGGCATTCTGCAGTTCAGTCCACGGATACAACCCTTCCATTTGATACAAATGCATAATTAGTATAGATCTGATGCTTGCGAGTACTTTGGATGAGTACTCACGGTTGCTTTGCTACCCCTTTTCCCCCTTCTTTCTTCTTTCCGGTTGATGCAACCAGATGGTGGATCCTTGGAGCTAGATGCCACCGCCGACGGATACTACTACATGGAGGCCACCGAAGACCAGGAGTAGTTAGGAGGTCCCAGGCAGGAGGCCTTGCCTCTTCGATCGTGTTGCTTTTGTGCTAGCCTTCTTAAGGCAGTCTTGTCTAACTTATGTCTGTACTCAGATATTGTTGCTTCCGCTGACTCTCTTGTGTATCGAGCTATGTATTCGAGCCCTCGAGGCCCCTGGCTTGTAATATAAAGCTTGTATTATTTTATTTGTGTCTAGAGTTGTGTTGTGATATCTTCCCGTGAGTCCCTGATCTTGATCGTACACATTTGCGTGTATGATTAGTGTACGGTCGAATCAGGAGCGTCACAGATGACTTGTAGTACCGGTTCGTGGCACGAACCGGTACTAAAGGTGCTGGAGGGGCCCCAGTCTAACAACATCCTGCCACCACTCTCTTTAGTACCGGTTCGTGGCACGAACTGGTGCTAAACGTTCGCCACGAACCGGTACTAATGAGCTCCGCCCCCCTAGCCGTTGGAACCGGCACTGATGATCACATTAGTGTCGGTTCTGTTACAAACCGGGACTAATGTGCTTCACATTAGGCCCTTTTTCTACTAGTGTAAACCCCTACCGGTGCATGCCAACACCTCTTATTCACGCCACTAGCCTCTCCCTCACTTGCTTTCTCCGTGTTAGTCAATAACTCAAGAGAGCCCATGATGCCACTGCGACACCGCCACCCCAGCGGAGAGGGTTACTTCTGTTGGTTCAGACGGCAGGCAGCATAGGATGCATCGCTGCCGGTCACTTGACGCCACCTATGTGTGGTTATTCACTGATGGCCCATGTCCGCCCGGATGCCTTACTCTTTCTTTTTGGAATGTTGGTAGTAGAGGTGCCAAATTCATTGATCAGAAGAAGTGTTACAAGAACCCTCCAAGGAGGAAAGCACAGCAAAGGCTAGTGCAAAAAGAAAAGAAAGAAAAAAAAAGTCGGCACCACCACAAACCCAAGATCCACCGACAAGCCAAGCACACCATTAGGAACCATCGCTGGGCCTCCAAGAGGACACCTCCAAGGAGGGAGTGATATCCAGGACAACACCGTCACCCGATCTAGTCTAGCCAAATCTTAGGTTTTCACCCGGAGACCACAAGCCATGAGGTACGAAGAGCAACACGAGCTCCACGGCGGTACCTCCAAGGAGGAAGACGACATCCGTAGATGTCGTTACCGCCGGCACTAACAAGAACAGTGCAGGATTTTCATCCGAAGAAGAGTCTTCCACCAACAAAAATGGATCCGAGGCCTACCAGCGCCACCAGGCAGAAAAAGGCCATGCACACACTACCAAGAACAAACTTGTCACCGCCGAACGCAGAAACTCGACGAACACGAGCCAACCTGGTTGGGCCACCCCGCCGCGCGCAGGCCTGGGCGCCAAACTAGATCCGGCCATCCTCAGCCTCCGTGCGCAGAACTAGGCGAGGATCCGCACCGAAGCGCACAGGAAGAGCTGAGTTAGAATCGGAGCTGGTCGGCCTGCACTGCCGCGCGCCGTGACTGGACAAACACCAAATCAAATTGACCGTCTCTGCACCGCCGCGCGCAGGACACGACCCGCCGAGCCGGAACTGGTGTGACTGAAAACCTCCTCTGCACCACAGCCGTTGTACGGCGCCGCTACTCCAAGAGATGGGCGTGAACATGCTTGAAAGGAGATCCCACCAACATCCGTCGACCCCCACCTCACCGCCACCACCAGCGCAGCCCGGGCAACGAGATCCGGCGACTGGGACGCCAGATCGGGCCACAGGACGCGCGAAACGCGCCAGATTCGCGAAGGGACTGCCCCAGCCACCCACTCCTCGCGCCCATGCGCTCGCACACACGCGCCCAAGCTCGCATCCTG